>NW_027069876.1:394175-432185 GCF_002906115.3 Quercus suber
AGCTAGGTACAAAGTTTATTTGTTGGATTTGATGGCCGAACAACACGAGGAATTTCATTTAAAGGTGATGGTTTCACAAAATTGTGCACATTATTTTAGAGAATGCTAACTTTGGCAACATATTATTAGAATTTAAAAGCTTACGGGTTTTAAAGTTATATGGACATAAGTTGATAGAGCTACCAAAAACAATTCGTGTGTTAATACATCTGAGGCTTCTTCACATCTCGAACACTGAAATTAATTTTTTACCAAATTCAATCACTAAGCTTTTCAATTTGCAAACTTTAAGAATCGAATGCCCTGATCTCATCAAGCTTCCAGAAGACCTAAGCAATTTGATTAACTTGAGACATATTTGCATTATTGATTGTGAAAATGCAGCAGCACCTAAAAATATGGGGCGGTTGACTTGCCGTCAAACGTTTCTAGATTTTTGTATGGGTCAAGATTAAGGTTATTGGATGAAAGAATTGGGACCTTTAAAGAATCTCAAAGGAGAAATAAACATATACTGTCTAGAGAAGGTGGAAGATGAGGAAGAAGCTAAAATTGCAAAATTAAAAGAAAAGGAAATATTCGAGTTAGGATTATACTCGAGTTATGATAGAGAAGAGGACATGTATTATGATAAAGATGAAAAGGTGTTGGAAGGCCTCTAGCCTCACCCAAATTTGAAAAGCTTAACAATCAAATTCTACGAAGGAAAGAAATTCCCATCTTGGGTTGGTTTGTCTTCGCTATATCACAATTTGATTGAGCTCAATTTGAAATATTGTATGGAATGTGAAGAAGTTCCCACTCTAGGGCAATTATCTAGTCTTAGGGTTCTTGAAATAGATTATATGGTGAAGGTAAGAAGTATAGGAAGTGAGTTTTTTAGTTATAGTGATGGGAGTTATAGAAATACTAGTGATGATCCCGGAAAATCAGTGGGTTGAAAATCTCCGGGCTTCGATAATCTAGAAGGTTAAGTCCTGAAAAACCAAATTCAATCAAAGAAAGACCGGTGGAGGCCGGTCTAGGGTCCTCCGATGGTGAAGTCAGTGGGCTGGAATAGAGAGAAAAATATTTCTAAGACTTTCTTCTTTTTCTGTAAAAAAATCAGAATCCTTTACCTCTACGTAGAGAAGCGTTTATATAGTGCACATGGAATGGTTACTTGCTCTGATAACCGTTCCTATTGTCAAGGAATTCATCAATGTCGGAGGTAACTTCCATAACTTCCATGGAAGTTACTTTATCTGGACCGGTGCTTTATCTGGACCGGTAACTTCCATCCCAATTGAGACCACTCCTTCCCAGACCACTCCGTCCAAGACTGTGTCAACCCCATCTCAGCCTTCTCGAACGGTCCCTTCAAATATTATTGAAAATGAGGACCTGGCTTGGGAACGTTTCAAGAAGGCTGTGACCGACGAAGATATAAACGTTTGCTATGATATGTCCCTTAAGGATTTTGAACACTCTGGTGTTCATGACCTTTTCAAGGTAATACTTATATCTCGTCTTGACCAAGGATTTTCACTTTCCTTCTTCGTCTCTCTCCTTTTTTTTTAACTTTTATTTGTTGTGTTTCTTTTTTGCAGGGCATGTCAAAATTTATAGCGGCGTCTAGGCAGGCCACAGGGTTGGACAAGACGAGGATCCTATTAGAGACGAGGGTCTAGGAGTTGAAGGTCGAGGCGAGACAATGGGCTGAAGTGGCTGCCAAAACTACGGACGAGGTGAAGGGGTTGAAGACTTTGGTTGAGGAGCTGAAAACCAGTTTGCAGAGAAGGACGCTCGTCTTGAGGCCCTGCAAAAGAAGAATGACGAGTATGGCGCTCTCCTCTCCAAAGCGAAGGAAGACGCAGTGGCTGAATTTAAAGCGTCCAAACAGTATACTGATGTTTTGGACACTAATTACGCAGCAGGGTTTGAAGATTTTAGAATGGAGGCTATGGAAAAGTTCCCTAGCGTAGACTTCAGCCCCATTTTACTTAACCTGAATGCTGCTGCCACTAGTTCTCTCGTTCAAACTGGCTCCGACGACATCAATGTTGAAGACGATGCTACAACCCTGCCTCCTCAGGACGCCTCCAATGTTGCTCCCTCTACTTAAAGATTTTCAATGTATTTTTATTTGGTCCATTTTGTGACCTTTATGTAATTTCAATACATTCACTTCGTCCAAGGTTTTAGGACGAGGTTTTAAACAATCATCTCAGTTTATTTAGCAAGGGTTTTTGGACGTAGGATATCCACCCTTGACTTAATGAATGTTATTTTCCTGTTGCATATGTATGGACGAGTTTTATTTATTTTATTTTTGCTTGACTTCGTCCATATTTTACATATATTCGTCTACCATTTCATTGGAATTTCAAATGTAATTCATCTATGTGAAATGGTAACAATCAACATTACTCTCCAAGGACCTGTTGAGAAATGATAAAAACCAGCATTCCTCGTCCATGGACAGGGGGGGGGGAGGGGGTGGACAACTAAATTGATAATTACTGAATTTTCTGGAAATATAACTTTTGAGTTGCATTTTAAAACCCTAGCATTATATTCACTTATCAAGAAAAATAAAATCCTGGCATTATATTTATAGTTGTTAGCTCATTCTTAGAAGTTAACAAACCTAAGCTAAAATGAAATAGAAAATTAAAAATCACTAACTATCAAAAACCTATGTTGCTTTCTCAATAACCACCATTACTAGCTCTTCTTGACCAATCACAAGAATGGGAAACAAAGAGTACGATATTGCTGAACATAAAGTAAGGCTAAGAAAAAATCTCTTCTTCTTCTGTTCCCATACTAATAACAAATTCCAAGACCTGCACAATTATATGGTGAGTTTGTAATTAGTTTAGAAATCATTGTCTACATCAATTAATGTCACGTATACATTTAAAAATACTGAACAATTGCGACTTTTCATTTTTTAATAGGCACCTTTTTGGTTAATAGGCACATTTTCATTCAATAAGCACATTTTTGATTAATAGACACATTTTCATTCAATAGACACTTTTTCGGTCGATAGGCACCTTAGAATTACAAACTAATTTTTGTAGCCAATGATTTCATATGTTTAATTTCTTTCATTACTTTGGCTTTTCTTTACCTCTATTTCAATGTCCATACCTGTTTCATATGTTTTATTTAAGTTTAAATTAATAGGAATAATTTAGAAAATTTATAGCCTTTTATTTTAAAACTAATGTATTAAATAATATCCCTTAAGAACTTTTTGATTCCCTAAACAATTTTTAACCATATGCAATAGAGGAAATAATTTTTTATATATGTTTAACTGCGTTCAAAGTCACCCCTCGATACCTTCATTTGAATTTAAGTTACCAGTTTGTATGTTTTTGAAAGATAGACTTATAAAAGGATTATTAAACCTTTTTGACTTCGACAATTTAGGCAACTGAATAAGGACTCCTGTGTTATCATATTGTATGCTTCTAGAACTTGGTGAAAGGGTTTTGAAAGGATCTATAATTCACTCAAATGTGCAAAGGACCTTAACTAATTGCGAAGGACAACAATAATAAACAAAGCCTTAATCCCAATATTTTGGGGTCAGCTTTGTTAGGTTTTAAGACTTTAGGAACTAATGTATTAGAACTTTACTTTGTATATGTTGGCAAACCATGATCAAAACATTTAGTCTAGGTTTAGACTTGCTCAAAGTTTGGTTTAATGTAAGTTTGGAATCAAGTAGTTGCAGGAAATTACTATTTAATGTAGGTTTAGACTTGCTCAAAGTGGAGTCTCAAAGTCACAAGTAGGAGAACTTGTGGTTGCTGCAGATCAAGGAAAGAAGTAGTCTGTGAACTCGGGGCTGTCATGTGGTCGTGGTAGTAAGTTTTCTATATGGGATAGCAATAGGATGTTAGTGGTCTAAGTTTTATTGTACAAACTTCAATTCTTTTATAGTGGATCTGTTTTTTATCTTGAGGACCTTTTCAGGTTTTTTACTAGTTTGGTTTTCCTAAGTGATCAGATCTATGTGCTCTTTATTTTCCGCATTATATTTGCTTTACACATATTTGTTTATCCTAGATTTAATTAACAAACTTGTTAATCAACTTGGCTTAATATTAGGGTAAACATATTGTGTTAAGGGGTCTAAAACCTAACAAGCTTAATTAATTGCAGTAATTAGAAAATGTGAACCCAAGTGGAATCATCATTTAATTCAATTCAATTCAATTTGTTTATCAAAAAAAAAAAAATAAAATTATTTAATTCAATTTCCATCTGAATAAAATGGCATACTTTGACTTCATTTTCTTTCCGTCATTCCTTATAGCTAGCAGTAAAGAAATGTTGGGGCAAAACACATGTTACAATGCAGTACCATTCTTCCTAGTACATATAGAACAACACAGTAGGGAGAAAAGAGTCTCTACCAAGTACCAGTCCAATCCCTCTACACAACTGATTTGTTTATTATATTCAATGTCACCAAGCTTATGGCAGTCAAGGTAAAGAGGTTTAAACCCCTTGAAGAAGAAAATGCTTTCCATTATTATTTCTCAAAAGCAAAAGAAAGTTTTATTAGTGTCATGTTGACTCCGCAGAAATGTTTATGTTTCACAGTTTGGGAAAAAAAGTGGTTGTTGTACTCAATATGACCCTTGAAACACAGGTTTATAACGCCCTTGTTAATTAATGTGAACACTTAAATTTGAGAAATAGTAACAAATAGACAAATACCACTCTTGATGTTAGTCACCACGCATAGAAACATTCATACTATAAGCATGTGGCTCAAATCAAGACCCAATTCCTTGCCAAAACACTGTAATAATTATTTTTGCAGTCACAAAATTTTTTGTTTATTTGCCAATTAGACTATTATCTTCTTATTGTTTACATACATGGACAAGCATTCCCTATTGAAACAGCCCATAATATATTGAACCCTGAGAATTTACTTTCCAAGTTACATGGCTGTCAAGCAGCAATGGCTTTCACCATGGTAATGGGGAGAAGCACTATATATGGTGCTGTATAAGTTAACACAGAAAAAAGGAAGAAAAAAAAAAGTGTAAAATACATATGCAAAAGGAGGTAAAATGATCACCCCCGAGCAACTGCAACTACTTGCTTTCCAACATTGTGACCACTAAAAATCCCTACAAGAGCTGCCGGGTCTTCAGCTATATCTTCAACATATACTATCTTTCCTTCCCTAATGTAAGGCAGCACAAGGTCTAAGAAATTGGGAAAGAGGTGATAGTAATCATACACTATAAATCCTTCGATACGAATCCTCTTATATACCAAAGATAATAAATTTCTTATGCCTTCAGGTTGATCAAGATTGTATTGTGAGATCATTCCAGCTACTGCAATGCGACCGTGGAATCTCATGTTAAGAAGAACTGCATCAAGCATTTTGCCTCCGACATTATCAAAGTAAATGTCAATGCCTTAAGGAAAACACCTAACATCATTACCAAAAAAAAAAAAAGTCAGTGCCTCTCAGTATTTTATAAAAGTTGCTCTTGCAGTTGTAAGTAACAATTAAGCCTTGATATTGCTGTTGAGATATTTATCAAACGTTAGTTTCTGCCAACGTTTATTCTTTAATGTTATGCAATTTGCAGTCACCATGAATAAATTAGTTAATGCAGTGCAATTTTTCCTCACAGCTAATAATGAGAAATTTTGCCTCTTTAATTTCTTTTAGATTATTTATATGCAAATTTTCCACTGACCTTTTTAGAGCTGCATCCAAACTTGTTCTTTAGTATATCAACCTTGTTCAGATAAAAGCAGGACAAGTCTTGAAATTTCATTTTAAAAAAAGTGCATGTTTCTATATCCCCTGCTTTAAAACAGAGATTAAGCATGCATAGCAGCTTAAAATTTTGGTCCAAATTAGAAAATCATACAACAGGGTGAGTACTAGGAGAATTTGAATAAGATTTCAGAATATTATGCAAATTTGTGTTAAAATACTTTTAATGTCTAACCAGAGACAAATAAATAACAACTCATTCAAGGAGGAAAACAAAAAAGATCAAACCTGCAAAATCAGTTCGAATAAAGAACAAAATATATACTATGGTTTCAAATTCATTCAAAATGGATGTTAGTAAAATGTGATGATATAATCAGAAGATCAACTTATGTGTACTTTATTGTTGTCACAAATATCTAATTGAATTATTGAATAAAAACAATATTGTTGGTAGCACCTGTCAGAACAATGCATACCTAGTACAAATATTTTAAAGGAGATTCCAATTAAGGTTGATGTACCTTTTCTTTGCTTCCAGCACTTCCAACAACATAACAATCGATCAATTTGGCCAATTGCCCAACTAGTTGGCCAAATGCTGATGAGACAAAAACATATTCTCCTTTCTTTGGTGAGCAAAGTTCATAGAAACCAGCATAAGCAGTCATAGCAGGCATACCTATGTGCGAAAGTAAATCCAATTAGAGGGAGCATTTACTATGTCAATGTTTTTTAGAAAAAGAAAATATCTATAGTTGCTAGTATGCAGAGGAGGAGATGGTGTAGAGGACAGAAAAGAGTGACATGAACAAGATAGATTATGTAGTATAAATGAATAATTACACTGCAGAGTATCAAATTCATCTTTAATCCAAAGTCCCATGAATTGTATATTCCAATCATATAAAAGATTATGAAGTAAAATCCTTTTTATTTTGTTTCTTTAATTTTCTTGAAAATCAAATCCATCTTATAAACTTTTTTCCCAATTGATGAGCAAATTACTTACCAAGAAGTCCAGTATAGTAGGAAAGGGGCACATCTGTGTGCCGGATTTTAAAGAGGCTTTCAGTCATTGTGATGAGGCTGTATTCTTCCCATTTGGTTACCCCCCAAACGAAATCTCCTTTCTTGAAGTCCGGGTGCCCAGATTCCAAAACTTTAGCCACTCCATACCCAACTATTGGCTACATGTTTCACCAAAAGAATAGGTTCATTGTGAAAGCAAAAACTATGATAACATTCTACTGTTGCACTGCAAATAATAGAGGAGAGAAACTCTTTTTTATAGGCAAGATAGTGATCGTTATCAGGTTTGTAATGAGCTACAAATTTGACTACGATTCATCTAGAAAGAAACATAGATATAGTGACAATCATATATAGTTTAATAAGAATATTTGATGTGAAGTTCTAACTTCTACACATGATGTTCTTTTTGTACAAGACTTTCCAAATAGCATTAAATTGTTCAAATTATCAAAAAAAAGCATTAAATTGTTCAAAATTGACGGTTTGATAGTAAAACAAAATTTTCCAAGTGCTTTCGTGTCAAAGTGGGATGATAGAATTGTACGCAGTGTATAGAGATTCTAGGAACACAGTAAGAGAGGTGAGGCGCTATATGAGAAAGCGCCTTAGATATAGAATTAGATGGTGAAGCACGACAATACGTGGTGCCACAGAGCAAAAAATGTATAGCACAGACCCAATTCCTCAAAAAACTTTTTTTTCATTAACATGCTACACATTAAGTAATCTACCAGTAATTTAAAAAAAAAAAAAATCTACCAGCAAATACCAAGACAAATTAACAACGTAATCTGTGGACAAAGTGTCATTTTTTAAAACCCAGTGAGTAAAGTATTTTTTAGGCAAATCACGCGTGAATAAAGTGCAATTTTTCCTAAATTTTAAGAGAAGTAGGGCTGGTTGATGGTGAGTTAATAATAAATTTTAGTGTTTTTTTCTTTTCTTTTCTTTTCTTTTTTTTGTCTTTATTATTTAAGAAATAGCTTAAAACTTGAATTCTTTTCATCCACTTTTTCTTATCTATTTCATTGAGTGATCCACTACTTTTTTTATTTATTTTTGGTTAGGTTCGTGATTTGTGTCTGTGAGCACTATGGCATTAGGCTTACTAAATAGACTTTCTCATATGGATATTATTCTATTATATTTTAGTTTTGAATTTTTTCTTGTCTTGTTTTCTTTTTTACTTTGTAATAAATAATTAGTCTTATCCTTAAAATATTATTGGACATATAACGTTAAAAAAACCTCATTGGTAAAAGTGAATGCAATTTATTTGACTGTGTGGGTTAGTGAAAAATTAAGTCAATAACTTAGATTTTTCTAACAATGTTAGCTGATGTTCTAAGGATGTTTGTTAATTAACCATATTTAAAAATGTTTTTTGGAAAAAGAAAAATAATTAAATTATTTGATAATTTTTTATATTTCTCATAAAAATAGTATTAAAATTTTCTTAAAATGATTACTTAACTAATATCTTAAAGACATTTGTTAAGCAGGTCTTTTCTTTAATTTTTTATTTTTTATTTTTTGGAAGACCCTTCTCTTATCGATAGTTCAACAATGATCAAATAATATTTTCAATAACAAGACAGTTACGAAAACGCCATTAGCTCATTATCTTTTTGCCGACCAATACCAGGAAATGATAACATTGTATAGAATATTGATTGTTTCAACCAACTTTGGCAAAAAACGATTGGCACAGCCGCCACTGCCACTAATAATTTGTTCAAACCCGTCAGATCTTACCTCATCATATATGTAATCTTCAGGCAATTATTGAGCATATCCAGAGGATCAAAGTCATCGATGTTTAATCCTCCTCCCACCAATACATGTGAGACTCATATTCATATGTGCGTTTTTATTTTTATGATTCCATAATTAAGGCCAAAGCTTTGAGGATTTAAAGCATGAATGTCGATCAAAATGGTCATATATCATTGTTTGAGAAAATATATATAGATTTACTACTGTTTATGAAATATTTAGCAATTTATCACATTTTTAAAACTTGAATTTGCAAAACTCGAGTTACAAACTTGGGTTTGTCGTGTAACTCGAGTTTTAGAAACTTGAGTTCTTTGTAAAAATAGCTTTCAAATTTGCCGTGTTATTTTTTATAGAACTTGAGTTACATACCCAAACTCGAGCTCTCAATTATTGGTAAATCATCACATATTTTAAAAATAGTGGTAGATTGTAGAATATTTTTAAAAACAGTGGTATTTGGCCATTTTGGCCCATGAATGTCTCTATTTTTTTTACCAAAGAACGATAAATGTCTCTATTAGAAATATAAGAAATGCTAACAAGTGCCCTTAAAGAAAGTTTTTTATGGGAAATGAAAAAAAAAAAAGTAATTAACATTTTAACAGCTTTTTTCATTTCCTATAAAAGCAATATCAAAATTTTTTTAAAATGGATTATAAATTAGTGTCATAAGGGCACTTGTTAGCATGACCCTAGAAATATTTAGAACTATGAATTAGTTAAACTACAAGGCTGTTAGAATGTCTCTATTCTTCTCAAATTCAATGGAAGGAATAGCTTCCATTTATCATTATTATTATAGTGCACAACATCAGACCCTTTATTATTATTATTAGGGAAATATTAACAAGTGCTATTGGGGCATTGGTTAATAATCCATTTTAAGAAAGTTTTGACATCACTTTTATGGGAAATGAAAAAAATCTGTCAAAACATTAATTGTTTTTTTTTTTTTCTTTTTCCATGAAAACTTTCTTTAATTGGATTGTTAACCAATGCCCTACGACACTCATTAACATGACCCTTATTATTATTATTATTATTATTATTATTATACAAACATAATTAACAAGCATTGTTATCTTCTCTCCACCTTATCTTTAACAGCAATAATATCTCTTCATCTTCCCAATAACACCTTTAACTTGAGCTAATTGAAAACCACAGAAATGTTCTAATTTTATTGTTTACAAGTTTCTCTTAAAGAAAAATATTATAAAAAAAGAAAAAAGAAAGAAATTAAAGTCACTTATTGTTAAAAATAAAAAAATAAAAAAGAGAAAAAGATAATAGAAAGACAAAGATGACTTGATTTAAAGTCTTGGCGAGCCTAAAAAGGAATGTAAGATAAATGAAAGTCACACATGATTAAAAGAAGTTTAATTTGATTTGTGGGCTCCCATTCTTGACTCCAAGAGAGTAATTAAAAACCTAATTTTGTTCTTTTAGTTTTACAATGCAAAGGGACAGTCTTATTCAATCACGCAAATACTTATTTGATATAAAATTAAATATAAGACTAATTTTCAAGCTACAATTTAACCAATGCTAAATTGTAACAAGTGCAATTATAAAAAATAATAGATATCATGGTCTGACGATAAAGAGTAATTATTAAAAGCGGACACTATAAATTTAAAACTTTTTTTAAAAAATAAAATAAAATAACTTGCTAAAAATGATGTTGACTGATCCAATAATTGATTAGAATCATAGCATTCTGGACTCAAAATCTGTGGTACCCAAAAAAAAAAAAAAACATATAGCGTTAGATAATGCCATATTCATGTATATAATCTACATTTTTAAAGTTGTAATAAAACTGCAGTAGTGATGAACTTCTCACTTCTCAGGCTTCAAGTCCATGGTACAAAGTGTTGACTATTCAAAGTTCAGAGCACTTTTAGCGTAAGCAATTACGTGCACCTAAGAATATTATGCATTTGCTTTGCATCCCGCACACGTCAGCCGTCATGCGTGGAACTCTATCTGAAACATATTTCATTTCTCTCTTCCAAATGTGCTCTATAAATAGAACTTTGTGGTCCATAGAGAAGAACCATAACACATAAAAAAAACATTGACACAAAAAGTTCTACATTTGATTCTTGAAGAGGATAGAGTGAAAGAGTGACAGAAAGTAGCAATGGTGAAGGTTGGAGATGAAGTGAGCAACAAACAAGTGATATTCAGAGACTATGTCATTGGTTCTCCTAAAGAATCAGACATGTACCTGACCACTGGGACCATTAAGTTAAAGGTTCCTGAAGGTTCAAATGCAGTTTTGGTGAAGAACCTCTCTATTTGTCCTGTGATCCTACCATGCAATTCGATATGAGGAAAGCTATGGGTCCCTCCAGAAATCTTTACTACACCCCTGGCTCCGTAAGTCACTCTGAAGAATACTATAATTTATTTTTAAGGAATACTATAAATTTTACTATATGACTGTATAAGATATGTCATGAATTAGTAAGACAATTATAATATGTTGACGTCTGAGTCTCTGACAAATTCATTGTCTCGTCTATTTGTAAACTTTTTATACTAAAATTTGTACTAGCTTTAGTAATTGTTTCATACCATGGTGTATACATGTGATACTGAACTTGTAATTTGTTCTCTAATTTTGGTGAAACCATTTACACATGCAGCCAGTTTTCGGGTATGGTGTGGCGAAAGTATTGGATTCTGGGCATCCAGAATTAAAGGCAGGGGACTTGGTTTGGGGGATCACAGGATGGGAAGAGTACACTCTAATCACTAAAACAACTGATACTCTCATTAAAATCCAGCATACTGACGTACCTCTTTCTTATTATACTGGAATTCTCGGTAAGGTCTATCGTTAATGAAGCTAAAATTGATGTAAGAATTGGAATAAATTGATTGCGGTACACATATAGTAATGTGCATGCCCGTATACATCATATATTGTTAATTGCTTTAGTTTTAGAGATGTAGCCTCTTACTGATAATTTTCTCCAAAACTACTACAAATTTCTGCAAATCAAGTTGAAATCTGTGTGGTCAATTATAGATACTTGAACCATAAAATTAATTAAAGGAGTATAAATCAATGTTTAATTTCTTTGGTTTAATTTTTTTTTCTTGGTCATGTTACTTCACTTTTGAATGAATTTCAATGCTCCATCTGAATTGAGGATTTTTTTTTTCTCCACAGGTATGCCTGGTATGACTGCATATGCTGGTTTCTATGAGGTTGGGACACCTAAGAAAGGAGAATATGTATTTGTTTCAGCAGCTTCTGGTGCAGTTGGCCAGCTTATTGGACAGTTCGCAAAGTTGGAGGGTTGTTATGTGGTTGGAAGTGCTGGAAGTAAAGAAAAGGTATAGCACACAATCATTGCTATTTGAGATGTGTCGTATAGTATCTAGTTTCATTTTATATACTATATATTACAATAATTCTGATTCTTTTCTCATTCTTTGATTCTTTCTTTCTTTTTTTGTTATTTTGTGAATTGAAAGAGTCTATCCTTCAAATGAACTCTTACTTTTTCTTCTGCATCAGGTTGATCTATTGAAGAATAAGCTTGGGTTCGATGAAGCTTTCAATTACAAAGAAGAGCATGACTTGAACGCAGCTTTGAAAAGGTAACTAACATACTACATAATTTGCATAGGATTTTTCAAGTTGAGCCTGGTTCATCCACAGTAATTCATTATCCAGTTGATTGGTTCAGTGAACGAACCAAAATGTGCCACATTAGTTGAAAAATCCAAAAACTCAAAATTTGGCAATGCCATTCAACATTCATACTCCCAATTCCTCCAACAGATATTATCTCTTTAGTTAATCTCCAGAGACTGGGTGGACACATTTCAAACAGTGAAAAAATGCATCACTAACTTTATTGTTTTGTTTGCCACCTCTAGGTATTTCCCTGAAGGCATTGATGTTTACTTTGAGCATGTTGGGGGCAAAATGCTTGATGCTGTGCTCCTCAACATGAGACACCATGGTCGCATTGCTGTGTGCGGAATGATCTCACAATACAATCTTGACAAGCCTGAAGGTATCAAAAATTTGTTGCATATCGGATTCAAGTGGATCCAAATGAAAGGATTTACACATCGCAATTATTATCACCTATACCCCAAGTTCTTAGACCTTGTGCTGCCTTACATTAGAGAAAAGAAGATGGTTTATGTGGAAGACTTAGTTGAAGGCCTTGAGAGTGGTCCAGCTGCCCTTGTTGGACTTTTCAGTGGCCGCAACTTCGGAAAACAAGTGGTTGTTGTTGCTTGTGAATGATTCAATCATACATTGTGTCTGGTTACTATCCTAAGGCATGTTTGGTAGATTGTAATAGGCGTTGTAATGTAATAATTATTCCTATGATTTAGTTATTCTTTATGTTTTTATTACAAAGAATAATTATTCCTTATGAATAGCTATTCTTCAAAATGAGGAATAACTATTCATTTTTAAAAAGATTGTTTTAGCTATTCCTTAGTAAGAATAATAATTTCAAAACTTAATATATTTCTAAATAAACAAACTTTTCATATACATCTAACAATTATAAAAATAAAAAATCATAAAAAATAACACATATCTCTCTTAAATTTAAAAATAACAATTTTAAAGAAGATATAATTGTATGAGTAAGAAATTTTCTAAAATAAATGTTGAGTTTCATTTTAATGTTATAACTCACAACCAAACCAATGAATAGGTTTAGTTATTACATTACAACTCATTTTATTCATAATAATAAAGATTACAATTCCTATTGTAATCCTCATTCAGTGTACCAAACGTATCCTAGTCTAAGTTGTGAAAGGCTTCTAGGTTTGAGGGTCAAGATCAGGTTAGTTCGTTGGGTTGTGGCTAGTGCCTATTATTCATGTCCTATATGTATATATAGGATGAAAATAAAGAGAAATTGTCCATTGCTTAATAAATGCTAACATATGCGTGTGCATGTATTTTTTACATCTCTTGAATTTAAAATCGTTTACAATTGTACTAAAAATTAATGGAAATACTGCTTGGTTATTGGTCATTGGCCATGTGATATAATGGCATTCTTCTCCGTTAAATTCGGGATTGGATTCCTTCAACTTACATTTAAAGGGAAAAAAAATAAGGAGGTCTTGACCAAGGAACTTGAGAACCATGTTCTTCATCCTTGCAGCTACAACACTGATAAAATCGTAGCTATCACCATAGTAAAACAAACATGAATAGTCATTTGAATCATCACATGGTGGGTTGGATGAAGTTTCTTCCAAACTGATTTGGAGGTAAACTCTATCCAATAAAAGAAAAGCCTCATATCTTATATCTCAATAATATGTCATGTTAGCTAAATCCTAAATGAATAAGAAATTGCAGAAATTATCCTTTTTGAAGCATGCTTGGTAAACTTCAAGCAGAAGAAAGTGAATCTTTCAACCACTCGTCTGGAACACAAAACAAGGTATGACTTAGAGAGAGAGAGAGAGAGAGAGAGAGAGAGAGAGAGGTCTTAAATCAAGGACCTAAATTAAGGAGATCATCAGAACTCCATATGTTTATATGAACCTGAAGATATATGACTACATATAAGGCTTAAGCAAAAGGCATAAGCATCTACTTAGAGATATGGAACAACCTGAATGATGGTAATTCTTACTCAATGACAAAGGTAAGCCAAATGCGTTGTCTTCCCCTCTTTACATCAATAAACACAAAAGTTACGGGGACAAAGACACCAAAGAATTAATGCCACACCACAAATTCTATTCCTTTCCGTCTATTCCAAGGGGTATACACTCATCACATACAGGATTTACACAACACTATTATTCTTTTGAACCCAATAAGCCATTTGAGCCAACTTCAAACACTTCTTTGCAACCTAGAAGGCACTGCACACAAGTAATACTAGGCAAATAACTCAGTCCAACAACAGTAGAAGCAGATACAAAATACAAGGCAGAATTATTCGCGAGCAATTACAACTACTTGTTTTCCGATGTTGCGACCACTAAAGAGTCCAACCAAGGCAGCTGGACCACTCTCAAGGCCTTCAGCTATGTCTTCTACGTATGCTATCTTCCCCTCTTTGATGTAAGGCAGCACAGTGTCTAAGAACTTGGGATAGAGGTGATAGTAATATCCGATGTTGCGACCACTAAAGAGTCCAACCAAGGCAGCTGGACCACTCTCAAGGCCTTCAGCTATGTCTTCTACGTATGCTATCTTCCCCTCTTTGATGTAAGGCAGCACAGTGTCTAAGAACTTGGGATAGAGGTGATAGTAATCACGAACTGTAAATCCTGTCATATGGATGCGTTTGTATATGAGACACATCAAATTTTTTACGCCTTCTGGTTGATCAAGATTATACTGTGAGATCATCCCACATACAGCAATGCGACCATGGACTCTCATGTTTAGGAGCACTGCATCAAGTGTTTCACCCCCAACATTCTCAAAGTAAATATCAATGCCCTCTGGAAAATACCTGAGGATGGACACAAACCAATAATGTGTTTCAAAGATCAAAATACTGATGTATGTTTCAAAGAATGAAGATAATATCACCAAGGCTCTAATGGATGGGTATCAATTACAGATTGATATTTTTTATTAGACAGATACTAGATAATTTTTTAAATGTTGGTCACTATATTTCATATTCACAAACTAAAATCAGGTTTGTGGGCAGCACAAAGAAAAACCATGTCAAATGAGCAAGATTATCTGTACCAAACATGTTAAAAAATAAGTCATCTAAATCACTAGATTCACTTCATCGCCTACATCACAAAGAATTGATAGTGATTCCATCATGATGAATAGCTATTAAAAAGATTGAGGACCAACTACCACAATTAATGTTACAAAATAAAATGACATACTTGAAACTCTACCATCTTTCTTTATTTTCACTTGCTTGATACTTCTATATTTAAGCCTTAGACCATACAGGCATACACCAAGGATTTACCCAACCTTAAAGCTGCTACAGGCAAGGCCTAGAAGTTTCAATAAGCCAGTTGTTGATAATAAATGTGGTGTCATATCAAGTAATGGCCCTTCCAGTTTGTTAAAATAATGCTAAAAAAGAACAACCTAATCTGCCAAGGTAACTGTATTTGCTTCAAGCTTCAGATTACAATTTTAAACTCCTATTATGCAAATGACATACTGACCTTTTCAAAGCAGCATCCAAGTCATGCTCTTCCTTATAATTGAAAGCATCATCAAATCCAAACTTATTTTTCAATAGATCAACCTAAGTCATCACAGAAGAAAGATGAGTTTTTCATACTTAAAAATAGTTTTATTTTTTTTATTTTTTTTATGTGAATGGTACATTCATCCCACCAGCCCCACTCCACAATCACAGAAGGAGAAAAGGAATGTTTTTAGGAAAGGTTTGTGGGGAAGGAAGATTCCATACTGTCCAAATTACTCACTGAGGAATTCAGATAAAGAGCAGCTTGTAGATAAAGAAGGGCCAGTGAGTACTAAAAAGTATATATCCAAATAGAATATACCTTTTCTTTACTTCCAGCACTTCCAACTACATAACAACCCAACAATTTTGCAAATTGTCCAACAAGCTGGCCAACAGCACCTGATGCTGCTGAAACAAAGACATATTCTCCTTTCTTAGGGGAACAAACTTCATGGAAACCAGCATAGGCGGTCATACCAGGCATACCTTTTTTTAAAGGAAAAGGCAAAGTTAGAAGATTAGTGCACATTTACAGGGATAATTGATCAAGATGTCCACAAAATCAAAGGAGATCTTAAATTAATGAAACTACTCTTTGAGACATGCATATCAAAAGGGTATGTAGCATAATCACCTTTGTCTAAATCTCAAGTCAATCCAAACTTTATAGAATAAGCAAACAACATACCAAGAAGTCCTGTATAGTAGGAAAGGGGTACATCACTGTGAGTGATCTTTCTGAGGCCTTCGGTTGCTGTGATTAGGCTATACTCTTCCCATCTAGCAGACCCCCAAACTAAGTCACCTGCCTTGAAGTCTGGATGCCCAGAATCCAAAACTTTAGCCACTCCATACCCGTTTATCGGCTGCAAGTTTTCACAAAGAAAAGTTCACAACTGCAAGCTCAAACTTGTACACAACATAATTTTTAACAAGCAGTCACTCATGCATATATATATATATATATATGTATGTATGTATATCATTAATCCCTTTTAGTCGTACAAGGAGTTAGTTAATCTTTTAGTAGTTTCTAAAATGTTTAACAAGGTTATTCTTCTTCAAGCATTCTGCTTTCTTTCTTTTCTGTCATTTACCTCCACAAGCACCAAAAATATTCTCTGCATTCATCGTCAACTATATCTTATGATTTTATTTACCAATAAAAGATTCTTTATTGTGATTCCAACTACACATATTCTAATACCATTAATTTCTAAATTAAATTTCCAAATTGAACAATTTTCCATAAATCACGATGAACAATATATATCTCTCATCATTTCATTTGCCAAAAAAAAAGATTCTTAATTGAGATTCCGCTACACGCATTCTATTGTATTTTAATTTCTAAACTCAATTGCAAAATTGAACAATTACCTAATTTTTCAACCATTAATCACCATGGACAATATATAAATTCTTAAGTTGGAACCCAAGATTTCCAATTTCCAAATAGGAAAAGACAAAGAACTCAAAATACCATCTTGCTATACTATCATATTATGGGCATGTCTCCAAATTTGAAAGAACCCCACTTCAAATTAGTCAAAAACAGTAAAAATTATCAGAACCCCATATCCCATATAGTGATTTTCTGGGGAACCAAACAGAAAAACTTACAGAACCAGGGGTGTAATTGGAGAATCCCTTAGGAACAACTCGTTGCATCAGGATACGCATGACAGGGTCACAGGACAAGTAGAGATTCTTCAAAAGAACACCATTGGAACCCTCTGGAACCTTCAATTTTATGGTACTTGTGGTCAAGTACATGTCTGATTCCTTGGGAAAACCAGTGAAATAGTCCTTGAATATCACTTGCTTGTTGCTCACTTCCTCTCCAACAACACTCGCCATTGCCACTATCACGAACTGCAATCACTCTCTCTTTTCGTTTGTGTGTGTGTGTGTCACATTCGTGTGGAACATATGAATTTGTACCTAGGACTACGAGTAATTGCTTACGTGGCAAGATGTTACCGTGTTATACCATTAATAATTACGTCACTGATGATTGTTGGGTGTGAGAGTCAGCAGTGACGATTCACGTTGGGGAACTTTACCACGTTGAAATTTCAAACAGACTATGCTCTGTTGAAATTAGTTGAATTAAAATTTTTTTTTATTAAAAGTAATATTAATAAAGGTAAAAGTTAATTGAAATACTCATTTTGCTTCACTTTGTTTGTCCTCTATTCTATTTTAGAATGTCTTAAAATATTGTCCTGTTTCTAAAAATAAAAGTCATTAATTTACTAATGTTCCTATTATACCCTTATTAATTTACTAATTTAATTTTTTGATAAATTTATTTAAGGGTAATTTTGGAAACTTATACATTTTTAAAAGGTAAACAAGACAATAAATGATGTTCCCTTAAAAAGTTTGACTTTTCAAACAGGACAAACAAAGTAGGACGGAGGGAATAGTATAGAAAGATCTATAAATAGTATTAAAAATTATAGTGTAGCCCATAAATAGTAATAAAAATAAGCTAAATAATAAAATAAGTTGGCAAAAATAATTTTTATCAAACACATACTAGAAGTACAATATTTTTTTTTTTGTTTTTTAATCTTCATCCTGTCATTTTTAAAAGAAACAAGAAGCTAAATAATTTTTTTATTGTTAATTATACCACATCTAAAATTGTAAATGAAATTTTAAGGTATTAAGGTATTAAAAGTATCAATTTGATACTACTTTTTTTGAGGTGAAATTTGATACAACATAGATATGAAACTAATCAGAGATGGACCCACTATTTGAAAATTTTAAATAGCATATAGGATGACTCATATTTTAGAATTTTGAGTGTGAAATTGTTATAGTTGGCCCCTCAAATTTTTGGATTAGTCCAAATAAACTAAAAGAAACTAATCGCTTAAACCCTTCTTTGGACCCGTGGACTCTCTATAGTCCAAATACAAAAAAAAAAAAAAAAAAAAAAACCTTTACAGGTGTTACAACAATTTATATGACTTTTTAAATTTATTTATAAATTATGGGAAACGAATTACAATATTTAATTTTTTTCAAAAGATAAAATGCAAAATTCTTTAGAAGCTAATATTGATAAGGTAGCATTGCCAACTCTTAATATTAATATCCTAATTTTTTAAAACCTTGAACAAAGTTTTGAAAAACTTCGTTAGTGTGATTTTTAGTTGCATCCAAAAGTATAGGATTACCATATTAATGAGTTGGTCAACGTGATAAAATCAACATATTAATTCCAATTACCCAAATTTGGAGATCCGAAGTTCTCTTCTCTTCTTTTTTGAAAAAGATTAGAATATTATGTTATAACTTTCAACTTTTTGGTTCATATTATTTCCTTCTTGACTTAAATATTTAGGTAATAAAGTGCAATTTTTTGTCTATCATTATTATTATATTTTTTTTAATAAATCATATCACTTGAAATTTTTTTGGTTCATGCTTTGACTCCCCCTAAGTTCAAATCTTGGTTCCGTCCTTGAAACTGATATATAATTAAATTAGTTTACACTACCCTGCTTAGATACGAAACTGATATACAATTAAATTAGGTGCGTTGAAATATTAAAATGGCAAGTTAGGTCGGATAGCAAGTTGAGTTTTTCTAAAACCACCAAAACCTAATCCAATCCCCCCCCCCCCACACACACACACACACATATATGTATATATAATCTTTTTAAAATATTTTTCTCATATTAAATTTAATTATTTTTTATAACTCTTTGATTTACAAATGTTAATATGAAAAATAAATGGTTTTTTCAAATTTTCAAAATATTCGTAAATATATATCGTTACATGTATGTTGTTCTTATAGCTTCTTTTTTTTTGGTAGAAAAAAGTTAGAATTTACTTATAGTTTAATACATATGTACTTTGACCCAAGAGAAAATTGGTCAATTATTATGTTATTTTCAATTGTTTATAGGATTTGGAGGAAATAAGAATTTTTAAATTTAACTGTAAGTTGTAAAAAAGATTTAAAGTTTAATAAACAACACATGCTAAAATTAACCTGCTTGAGCATTCACAATGGAAAATGTCATTCTATCATATTTTACCATCCTAAAAGCTACTTTATTAATTATACTTTACCATTTTATAATACACCTAACATCTCAAAACTCTATTATTTTACCATTTTATTAAAATATTATTTTTTTAATCTTTCTTTATTATTTCTTTTCAACAGTCTTTTTTTTTTTTTTCAAATTCAACAACTATTCCAACGGTCACAGATATCAATGAGAGACCTTAGACCAAGTATCAATGATTAAAATATTATTATTTTGTTTTGACTTAGTGCTACAATACCATCATACATTTACGATGGTACTGTAGCACTATGTCAAAAAAAATTTATATTTTTCCGTGTTTAGCCTTCCGACTGTTGAGATAAATTGGACCTAAATGCTAAATTTTGGTTACATTTGGCATATCCCTAACTCATTGTGATTTGTGAATGCTCTTTTTAACCCAACCAATCTACAGAATTGAAACAACCAAATTTTCAATGACTGCTCCATTTTCGGATGTTGGTGGGATAGTGGTTTAGAAAGTTGCCTTGTAATTATTGCAACCATGGCATAGCAAATTAGTTGAAAATGACAACTAAACTTTTCTTAATCTTGTCATTTTACCATCGAACACCTTTAGTGTGATAGTCACTTTAAAAGTATAAGTGCTTGTAGGGTGTGGGGGGCAAGGATTGAGTTCAAGTCTCTAGGAAAGAGCTTCACACACATATATTCATAGATTAGGTTATAGTAGAATTTCTATTTTATATAAAAAAATCCTGTCATTTTTAAAGGAAACTGAAAAAGTAAATAAATGTTTTATTGTTAATTATAATACACATCTAAAACTGTATATGAAATTAAGGTTACCTTATCAATTTGATTTCACATTTATTAATGGTATCAATTTTTCTTAGAAGAAATAATGTTATTAATTTAATTTGCCAAAATTTTCACAACTGGGCATTAACCGGCACTCTGTGAGGGTGCTTTCTATTTCTTTTTTTTTTTTTGGGTAAGGATTTAATATTTAAATATTAATTATTTTATTCATACTATAGTTAATTTATATAGATAACTGAAACAGTAAATCATGGCTATATATTAAAATAATTTACTGTAAAACATTAATTATTTCCATTTGTAAAATTTTTATAATTTGAATTTTAAATTTCTTACCTCTTAGGGTAACATAAATTTTGACTATTAAAAAAATAACAATATAAATTACTGATAGCTTGATTTTTAAAGGGAGTATCAATGTAAAACTAATATTTAATTAAATTATAACTTATAAATCAAAAAAACAAAAAATATATATATTATTCTCTTTTTCAAAAAGCTTAAATAGTAATGTTGTTGAAGTATTATACTACTATCAATTTTTTTTCTATGTTTATTATTATTATTATTATTGAGAAAGTTTTCTGTGCATAATCTATATCTATATATTATTAAAAGCTGAAGCGTAGCATTTAATGTTGCTACGCTCAGGTTGAGCCACATCAGCTGCCATGTCATTACAATTCTTTTTCCTGAATTTGTCCTATAATTTAAAATAAGTTTTCTTAAATTTAAAAATACTAATAAAAAGAAAATAATTCCCAACCCTTTGTCTTCCACGGTTACAATTCTAGATGACAACCCTTTGTCTTCCACAGTTATAATTTTAGATGACAACCCTTTGTGTTCCATGGTTACAATTTTAAATGGCAACCCTTTGTGTTTTATGGTTACAATTTTAAATAGCAACCCTTTGTGTTTTATGGTTACAATTTTAAATAGCAACCCTTTGTGTTCAAAGGTTACAATCTCAAAAGGCAACCCTTCAGCTTCCTAACATTAGACTTTGGCTTTCTAACTCATTCATCTCTTCCTCTCCTCACACTATATTAATACTAAAAAGCTGGATGATTCAGTTTAGGTATCACTAAATGCTGAAGCGTAGCATTTATCTATATATTACTAAAAGTTGAAGCGTAGCATTTAATGTTGCTACGCTTAGGTTGAGCCACATCAGCTGCCATGTCATTACAATTCTTTTTCCTGAATTTGTCCTACAATTTAAAATAAGTTTTCTTAAATTTAAAAATACTAATAAAAAGAAAATAATTCCCAACTCTTTGTCTTCCACGGTTACAATTCTAGATGACAACCCTTTGTCTTCCACGGTTACAATTTTAGATGACAACCCTTTGTGTTCTATGGTTACAATTTTAAATAGCAACCCTTTGTGTTCAACGGTTACAATCTCAAAAGGCAACCCTTCAGCTTCCTAACACTAGACTTTGGCTTTCTAACTCATTTATCTCTTCCTCTCCTCACACTATATTAATACTAAAAAGCTGGATGATTCAATTTAGGTATCACTAAAAGCTAAAGCGTAGCATTTAATATTGCTACGCTCAAGTTGAGCCACATCAGTTGTCATGTCATTACAATTCTTTTTCATGAATTTGTCCTACAATTTAAAATAAGTTTTCTTAAATTTAAAAATACTAATAAAAAGAAAATAATTCCCAACCCTTTGTCTTCCACGGTTACAATTCTAGATGACAATCCTTTGTCTTTCACGGTTACAATTTTAGATGACAACCCTTTGTGTTCCATGGTTACAATTTTAGATGGTAACCCTTTGTGTTCCATGGTTACAATTTTAAATAGCAACCTTTTGTGGTCAACGGTTACAATCTCAAATGGCAACCCTTCAACTTCCTAACACTAGACTTTGGCTTTCTAACTCCTTCATCTCTTCCTCTCCTCACACTATATTAATACTAAAAAACTGGATGATTCAGTTTAGGTATCTCTAAATCTCAGTTGCTCTTGACCTCTATTCTTGTAGTTGCCTGCATAATAGTTCAATGTAAGGGTTAGATTAATATTGTTTTTTTCTTTTTTATTGATTTTTTTTTTCTTTTTTGATTTTGTTACTACCTCTTCTGTGTTGTGGGTCATATATGAGTTTATATGTATTTAGGTTGGGTATTTGTATTGATAGATGATTATTTGTTTCTATGTTTAAAATTGATTTGTTTTTTTTTTTTTTTAAATGTTTGAGACAGTAACATTATTGGTTTATATTGTGTAATCCGTGTGATAGAGTTTTTGTAGTATTCATGTGATAGAGTTTTAGTAGTTAGAAAATTGAATGATAGAGTTTTAGTACTATCATGCCTGTAGAAATTCAATTAAATGATGTAATCCATGGCTAAAGAAATTCAATTTGCTAACTACTAAAACACCTTAGCAAATTGAATTATAGAGTTTAAAATTTAATACCATACTCAGAACACGATACTTCTCCTTTTTTTCTTGGTCTCCTCATTTAAGTGAATCCCTCCTTCATCATTGAAATCGATTTAAAATTCCTTCTATTAGCTTTGATTGTACTCTTGGCTATATCATAAAAGACTGTTTTTTTATATAATCTTTTTATGGTAATTATCTTCATTTTTGTTGTAGTTGAATCAAAATAAGATTAAGCTAGATCTGCATAATTAGTAGTTGTTGCATCTTCTTCATTATCACAAGTTTAAGATAGAGATTACCCTCATCAATAACTGTTGCGTCTTCTTCATTGCCAAACTTGATCATCTTGACAAACCTTTTATTTATCTGATTGTACCACATGTATTTATTTACTTTTGGATTCTATTTGATTGTAAGATTTTTATGTCTTTTGATATAAATTAACTAGCTGGTATGCTAGCCAAACCACTTGCTTCTTCAGTTTTTTTTTTTTTTTTTTTTTTTTTTTTTATGTATATATATATATATATATATATATTGTTTTGTAGGATCTAAGCAAGAAAGAGTTTAAGATGCTTGCTATGTTATTCTCTAAAAATTTTTACAGCATGAACAACTTGCGGTATTGAAGTAATTACAGAATATTTTATATCAATAGTTGTTTGACAAGTTTAGAATATGAAAAGTTTTAGGTTAATTGGGTAACAACTTTAATTTTGTTAATTTTTGCTTTCTAAATTTCTAATAGTAATTTATCATGTTAAATTGGTAGTTTATTTGTATATTAATCAGCTACAATGTTGTAATGTTTTTTAATTTTTTTTTTCTTCTAATTTGTGAGGTTTAATTCAAATAATTTTGAATAAGTTCTCTGTAATCAAATTCAATACAAAAGAAATTTTGTTAGGGACTCTGTAAGGCTAAGGGGAGCTTGAAGATAATATAAGTTTTGGCCTTATATAATATACTTATATTGTGAGCTTTAGTGGCTGCAAGTAGTATTGTAGTAACTTAGATATGAAACTCTAGATACAACACAAACAGCTAAGGATAATGACATTTACTAATATTTGTCTTTTAATTTAAATAGTATTTTGCATAACTGCTTTGCATTCATTAAATTTCATTTTCAGTAAGCGACTAGTTGAATCATAATAGCAAATTAGTCCATTAAATTATATATGATTACCTTTTTTTCTTGGAAGAAAATTATATATAATTACCTAGAAGGTGAAAGAAAGCAAATTTACATGAAGAGACATTAGAAGTGGAAAAAGGAGGACAATGAAATGAAATTTTGTGCCAACCTACCTCTACTTCCCAAAACAAATAATAAAACCAAACTAAATGAAAGTTTGAGTAGAACTAAGTATTAGTATTGTCTGACGATTTTTTTTTTTAATTTTTTATAGATACAATAAAATTTCAATTTATAGCATTCACTCCATGATGATTCTTCATTATCATTGAGCTAAGATATTAACCAATATTTTATATAAGTGGGATTAATTATTTGAACCTTGAATCTCTTATTTGATGACAATAGACTTTATCAATTAAGTTAATCGGAACTCACATCTACTTAGAGTTATGGGACTTAGAGATATGGGACAACCTAAATGATGCTAATAATGCACCGCGATTGGTATTCTCAAAAAAAAAAAAAAATGATGCTAAAATTTTTTGCTTAATGACAACAGTAAGTCAATTTCAAGTGTCTTCTCCTCCTCTTCACAACACTAAAACAAAACTTATCTTACAAAACTTATCATTTGCCCAAATATTTACATAGAAATTAGCACCTCGGCCTTCTTCCTCAGTGATCTGTTAGCTTTTACTAGCATATGTTTTTGAACCAAAATGAAGGGCAGTATGTATCAAAAGTGTATGGCATGGAAGCATATAAATAATACACAGGTTTGAGACGCATACCCTATTTTGAAGAGTTCTTATCTCTAATGTGGCACTTAAGGAAGTCCTAAAATTATAAACCTAACAAAATAAAGAGTTCTTATCTTTTAAATTTTAATTATTTTTTATCTCAAATGTGACATTTGAGGAAGTCCTAAAACATATCATAACAAATCGTTTATTGCGGCATTGAGTTGTAAAGGGAGAGCAATTTGAATTTGGAGAAAGCAAAACTAAAAATGATTGTCTAGGTTATTAATTATGAAATTGAGATATGTATAAGATATATCATCTTAGAAGGAGATTTAACATACGTTATTAACAAGTTTCGATGTAAGGAGGAAGATAATTCATAGCTAAGAGCAATGGTAGAGAGGCAAAGAATAAGTATTATGCATAATTATAAATAAAAAAATATAATTTTTTTAAAAATATTTTAAAGTAAATTTATACAGTACCCGTGCATCGATCGCACGGAACATCAGCTAGTTACCTACAAAGTTTTCATTCTTTTCAACCCAATAAACCATATGGATTGGGCCAACCCTCAAAACACTTGTTTTGATCAAAGCAACACTAGGAAGCCACTGCACATAAGTAGAGACTAAAGTCGAGGCTGAATTATTCTCGAGCTACTACAACTACTTACCCTATATTGCGACCTTTAAGGGTCCAACCAGGGCAGCTGGACCACTTTCAAGGCATTCAGCAATGTCTTCCACATACACTATCTTCCCCTCTTTGATATAAGGCAGCACAGTGTCTAAGAACTTAGGATAGAGGTGATGGTAATCATGAAATGAAAATCCTTTAACATGGATGCGCTTGACCATGATGTGCATCATATTTTTTATGCCTTTGGGTTGTTCAAGATTATACTGTGAGATCATTCCACATACAGCTACATGACCATGGGTTCTCATGTTTAGGAGCACTGCATCAAGTGTTTCACCCCCAACATTATCAAAGTAGATATCGATTCCCTCTGGGAAATACCTGATGATGGCCAAAAACCAAAATCAAGGAAATATTGCGTAAGGCTTGGATATTTAATGACTATATTAAATTTTTTTTTTTTTTTTTGGGTGGAGCTGGGGGAGCTCTTTTTTAGATTAAGTAAAAAAATTCACGGTGTCATACCCAATTGAATCTGCGAGATCCAAATTTCCTTTTCTTTATCAAATAAATTTCTTAATGTTGGTCACAATATATCATATCTCAGAGGCATTTGTATTCAAATTATGCAAATGACATACTGTACTGACCTTTTCAAAGCTGCATCCAAGTTATGCTCTTCATTATAATTGAAAGCGTCATCTAAACAAAACCTATTCTTCAATAGATCAACCTAATCCACAACAGAAGAAACATAAGTTTTTCATACTTAAAAAAGAAGAAAAAGAAAAAAAGAAAAAGAAAAAGAAAAGATTTTTCATGTGAATGTTAAGCCATCCCACCAGGTGCCATTCACAATCAATGAAGCAGCATTCAAATAAAGAAGTAGTGGTGAACTAAAAAGTACATATATCCTAATAGAATATGCCTTTTCTTTACTTCCAGCACTTCCAACAACATAACAACCAAACAATTTTGCAAATTGTCCAACAAGCTGACCAACTGCACCAGATGCTGCTGCGAAGACATATTCTCCTTTCTTAGGAGAACAAACTTCATGGAAACCAGCATAAGCAATCATACCAGGCATACCTATTTTGTAAACAAAAGAAAAAAAATCAGAAGATTCAAACTTATTTATAGGGAAATTTGACATGATGCGCCCCACACACAATCACAAGAAGCCTTAAATTAATTATGAAACTGCTCTTGGAGACACGCATACATCAATAGGGAATTAGCATAATATAATGATCTGTTAAATGCAAATCTATTCAAAACTTATAGAATGAGTAAAGAATTTACCAAGAATCCAAAAACTGTTCTTATCGCTATGCTTGATCTTTTTGAGGCTTTTGGTTTCCGTGATTACGCTATACTCCTCCCATCTAGTATTAGCTCCCCAAACTAAGTCACCTACCTTGAAGTCTGGGTGGCCAGAATCCAAAACTGTAGCCACTCCATAAAGGATTAGTGGCTGCAAGTTTTTACCAACAGAATTGCACAAGTGCAAGGTCAATATAGTATACAACATCAATTTAAACAAGCAAGCACTCATGCATATATATAAAATTCTATCTCATTAATCTCTTTTATCTTACAAAAAATTAGTAAATCTATTAGTAATCTCTAAAATGTTTCACAATTTAAGGATGCTCTGCATTTCTCTTTCTCCTTCCTAAACATTTTTTCCCAGTAAAAGGTTCTATCGTCTTTTTGAATTTCTAAAATCCAATTGTCAAATTGAACTATTTTCTTAACTTTTCAAACATAAATCACTATGAACAACACATAACTCTTAAGTTGGAACCCAAGATTTCCAATTTCAATTATGAAGGAAAAAGAACTCAAAATATCATCTTGCTATGCTATTATATTATGGGCACTCTCCAAATTTGAAACAACGCCCCTTCAAATTAGTCAAAAACAGTAATAATTATCAGAAATTCGTATCCCATATAGTAATTTTTTGGGGAACCAAACACAAAAACTCACACAGCCAGGTGTGTAATTGGAGAGTCCATTAGGAACAACTCGCGGCATTAGGATACGCATATAAGGGTCATAGGACAAGTAGAGATTCTTGAAAAGAATAGCATTGGAGCCCTCTGGAACCTTCAATTTTATGGTAGTTGTGGTCACGTACATGTCTGATTCCTTGGGAAATCCAGTGAAATAGTCCTTGAATACAACTTGCTTGTTGCTGACTTCCTCTCCAGCAACACTCGCCATTGCTACTATTACAAACAACAATCTCTCTCTCGCTCTCTCTCTCTTCGTTTGTGTGTGTTACATTTGTGTAGAATATGTGAAGTTGTATTTGTACTTTGCGCGCAGTACACTACACACCAATGACACCTTCCTAGTACTACGAGTAATTGCTTGCGTGGCAAGATGTTATTGTGCGTACCATTATATATGCAAAAATTCTAAGACTACGTTATAAATTACAATTCTTACCACAACTTTTTATGCGACAAATTGAAAGCCATAAAGAAAAGTGATAAGTTCATGTGAAAGTGACAGCAATTATCACAATCTATCATGTAGGATAGTTGTGGCTATATTTGTTAATTTTAATATGGCATTATAATTACTCTTATATATTAGTCACTCATGACAGTTGGATGTGAGAGGTAGGAGTAATGATTCATAGGATCAATTTAATTTCACTTTTATTAATGGTATTAATTTAGTTTCTCAACATTTACAATTAGGCTTGTGCAACAAGCTATTCAAACCATCTAATTTGCTTTGCACCAGCCTGCTCAAGTATGAAACTAATTGACCACGTTGAACTATGAAAATGACGGGTTAAGTTGGGTGGTGGGTTGAGTTTTTCTAAAACCACCAAGACCTGATACCAGAGACGGAGCAACATTTGGATAGAGTGGGGCTATGACCAAATCCCCAACCCCCCCCCCCCCCCCCCTCAAAATTTTAAAAATTTGACTTTTGTATGCATATAAACAAAATTTTTAACATATGATCCCAAAATTTATATACTTGGCCCCCCTCCCCTAAAATATTTACAAATTGATCCATGAAACCCAAATAGGAAAAAAAAATTTATAACCTACTCTTTGCCCAGTTGTCCCAAAAAAAAATTCAAACAAACCAAAAAACCAATAAAAAAAAATCACAAATCTAGATAACAAGGATACCCTTTAGGCAATATAGCATATTAGACTCTTCCTTCTCTAATCTAGCCTCTCTTCTTTGAAATCTTTTGATAGGACAAAAGCGAATTGACCCCTTATGATGAGTTAACTGATTAATTAGCTAAGTTTATTAATTAATCAAATTAACATGCAAACACGTGGTAGCACAAACAAATCACCAATAACTAAGTATGTAGTGAAAAATAAATTGACACAATGATTTGTTTACGAATTGGGAAAATCTATACGGCAAAAACCCCATCAGGTGATTTTAAGGTCAACACTCCCGAGACTCTACTATTATCACAACAAGTGGTTACAAGTAAAGGGACCCAGTACCTTATATCAACCTATAGTTGAACTCTTACCTTAATACCCAATTGAACTTGTTTTGTAGTGATAATCTCTTCTTTTCAATGCACAGCTCCTAGTACATGACTAACCAATTGCGCGGATCTCAATACGTGACTTCAATCACCAACTAGAGAAGGTTGTTGGCTGTAAAGTTCTTCAGTTCATCTAGACGATGAAGATCGAGAAGCTCCTTGGTTACAAAACCCTACGGTGTACAAACACAGCAGCTTCTTCACTAAAAAGATGAATTAGGGCAAATTCTATCTCCGGTCACAATTTGCTTAAACAAACTTTACTCAACACTTGTGCAACTTGTGTCTTCTTTGACAGCCCTTAAAATAATCCTTTTATATGTCTAAGGTTGGAAGAAAAGAAAGTCCAAACATACAATTATGGATTGAATGAAAAACAGTCCTAAAAAACTGAACTTTATAAACCTCGACAAATACCCTATCTGTCGAGTTGCTGTTGAGTCACGGGCTTCAACAGCTTTACAAGTCTCAATAGATAGCTAACTGTTGAACTTTAATGAACAACACTTCTTACACTTGAATCTTGGACAGACTTGCATGCCTTCAACACTTGAACTTGAAACACATCCTAGATCTACCAAATTATAAGTAAAGTGCGTTTTGTCAAAAGATCAGCCAATTACATAAAATAGTGACATATGTTCATAACAAGTGAATTACATATGTCCTAACATCTTTCATTAGTCCCCTTTCTCTGCTCTATCTAAGATTTGTTGTGTGAGCCTGTGAGGTAGATCCTTTGCCAATTTTTAATTTTTATGAGGATGAAAACACTCTAAATCTTTTCTTTTTTTTTTTTTTTTTTTTTTTTGCGGATCACTATTCTAGTCTATGCTTTCCCCTTTCTCTTGAATGCTAGTAATTGATAGTGTGTGAACTTGTGGCTATCCTCTTCATAAATAAAATAAAATAAAATAGTTGTATTGGGTTGTGTGAATGTTGAAATTCTAATTGCCTAAATGGGTAGAGGGGGTTGTGGCACGTGTTTGCTATAGTGCTAGATGGAGCATATATCAATATATGTGTCAAATTTTGGTTCAAAAGATAAGTAAGAAATGATAAAAGAAGTACTCATTGACTATTTAATTAATTAATTTTGAGATACTTCATTATTATTTCCCTATCTTATAGATTCATTGTTCCAAAAATTAGACCCAAACCAAACCAAATAAACATTGATTTTCTCATTATTTACAAGTCAAGAAATTATTTGAATGTTACATAGATGTAAGATATATCCTTATAATTTATATAACTTTTATATGATTTGTAGATAATGGGAAAGTCAACTACAATATTTGATTTTTTAAGAATACAAATAAATTAAAAGTCATTACTAATATCCTATTTTCTGAAAATCATTGAACAAAATTTTGAGAAATTGCTATTGATAAAATAAGAATCAGTTCATTGCAACATGATCATATATCTATCCATAAATATGGGATTAAGATGTTAATGGACATTTTGAAATTCAATGAACTTATATTAAGCCTGCCCCCCCCCCCCCCCCAACTTTGAATCCTAGTTCCGTCCTTGCCTGATACAACCCCTTTATATATGCATCTATAATCTCTTTTAAATCTTTTTCTTATATTAAATTTAATTTTTTGGTTAACTTTATGATTTAAAAATGTTAATATGAAAAATAAATGATTTTTTCAACATATTCGTAAGCATATATAGTGGGTAGTGACATGGATGTTGCACTTACAGCTTTTCCCCCCTCTTTTTTTAGAAAAATGTTAGAATGTATTGATAGTTCAAAACATGTGTACCTTGACCTATGAGAAAATTGGTCAATTACTATGATTTCTTCAATGGTTTATAGGATTTGGAGAAAATATAACTTAAATTTATCTATGAATATTAAAATAAATTTAAAATTTGGAATATAATGTTGGAAAATATGGCTAAATAAACAAGTTTTGATTCAACAATATAAACCCTAAAAAATTGGCAATGACAAAAATAAATAGATAGAGTTAGAAAGATCTCACAAACTATAGAATCATGCAAAATGCGTTGTCTTTAAAGGTTGATTCGTGTCACTCGAAGTAGAACTCGGTGTGAATGGCTCTCTTGACCGAACAACCCCCAAGATTAGACTATAGTGATTTCTTCAAGTTGATCACATATTCAAGCAAGAAGAACTAAGAACAACCTTAATTTGCCTTTCCTTAAAACTAAAAAATGATGCTAAATTTTTTTAGGTGGAGATGAGCAGAAAATTTAGAGCTGAACAGAGGAAGGAGAATGGTGGCAGCAAGGCAAAAAAACTGATAAGATGATAAGTGAAACAGGGTTATATATATATATATATATATATATATCAACTCAGGAAGAAAAGTGGGCTACCTAAATGGACTAGGCCTAACGGTTACTGTGCAGATAGATGCCCAACGGGTTGATCATTAAATGCCCAACGGGCTGCTTAGATACTCACCAACGACTACATCAAAACAAATTTGGGCTAAAAGAAATGAATGGAAAAGGTGAGGCCCAAGAATGATATAACAAAGCCAAGTCTAAGCCCAAGCCAACACCTAGCCCATAGTGTTCCAACTTACCACTAAAGATGTGCAAAGCCTTATAAACTTAATACAATGTTTATTCCTGACTAATGTGGGACTCAAAGTAAAGGTTAAGTGTTTGAAACACACCTACTCCAACATATAACACATACTAAAATTAACTCGCATAATCCACCCAATTCCCTAAATTGAAATAGCCAAAATTTCAATGACACGACATTTTTGGATGTTAGTGGGATGACAACAGTTTGGAAAGCTACCTTGTAAATTTTTTAATCTTGACATAGCAAATTAGTTGAAAATGACAACTAAACTTTTCTTAATCTCTTTTGACTATATTATCTCAAAAAAAGAAAAGAAAATATAAGTTGTCTAAAGTACTACATCAGTCAATTAGTGAATGAGTTTTCAATTTATAAGTCTTGCTAGAACTTACAAAGTTTAGGTCCTTTTGTAAGTGCTAGTGTTGTTAGTCTTATCTTCACACTCCCTCCTTCCCCATCCCTTGTGTCTTTTGTCTATCTTATCTCCAAAAAAAAAAAAAAACTTTTCTTAATCTCGTCCTCTTTAAAGGAAACAAAAAAGTAAATGGGTGTAAATGACAACTAAAATTGTTGTGTCCTCTTTAATGGAAATAAGGCGTTCAAGACATAAATTAATTTTTTGTATAGACATGGATATAACCCAAATCTCTTATTCAACTATAAAAATTTTTATCAATTGAGTAACCAGAAGTCTAGAACATTTGCCAACCAATTCAATTAAATTAACTAGACATTAACCGGCACTCTGTGAGTGTGCTTTCTTTTTCTTATGTTTTTTCTTTTTGGGTAAGGATTTTAATATTAATTATTTGATACTATAGTTAATATATATATATATATATATATATAACTGAAATCTCTAAAATTCTCATAATTTTTCACAGTAGCAAAATATTTAAATAAAATTATTATTTTTAAATAAAATTATTTTTATTTAGTCCAAACTTAACAAGAAGTGAAACTCTATCTCTCTAACAACTCCAACTTAAACTCAAACTCATCATTTTTTTTTAACAAAATTATTTTTGTTTAATCCAAATTTAAAAAGATGTGAAACTCTATCTTTTTAACAAGTCCAACTTAAACTCAAACTCAAACGTTGTTATTATTATTATTATTATTATTATTATTATTATTATTATATATTATTATTATTATCTCTCTACTTCACTAACGTGATATTTTATGATAGGGTTCAAATTTATAGCCATGAATTAGTCTTTTGAATGTAACCCAACCTATTTTTTATATTTTTCTATTTTTTAGTCATATATATATTTTTTTGTTTCAATAATTTCTAAGCCATGAATCATTTGATTCTTTAATATATATATATATATATATATATATATATATTATCTTTTAGAAGTTTTTAATATTTAAATTTTTAAGTAATTTTTTGTAGTATTTTAAATTGTTTGACAATTTTTTGTACGCCATTGCGCATTCAAGCAATGACTTCTTCATCAAATTGTAACACAAATTGAAGTCATACAAGAGCAAATCATGTAATAATTTAGTTTCTTAATCAATTTAAAATTTTATAAAATTATTTTAGTCTATCTCACAAATACATAGGTGCCCGTGCATAACACGAGTTAGCAACTAGTTTATATAGATAGCTGAAACTATAAAGCATGGCTATATATTAAAATATTTTACCATAAAAAGTTAATTATTTCCATTTGTAATTTTTTTTATATAGATTTGAATTATAAATTTCTTACCATTTAGAGTAATAGAAATTGTGACTATTAAAAAAAATAACAATATAAATTACTGATAACTTGAGTTTTAAATGGAGATCAATTTAAGACTAATATTTAATTAATTTATAACTTAAAATCAAATAAAAAAAATGTATATATTATTATCTCCTTTTTCAGAATGCCTAAATAGTAATATTGATTAAGTATAATATAACTATCAATTTTTTTCTATGCATAAATGAATCGGTATAGCGAATTAGTCAATTAAATTATATATGATTACCTAGAAGAGAAATAAAGCAAATATATACATACACACACACACAAAACTGAGAGAAAATTCAATTAGATTTTAATGAAATTCTCAATTTTATGCTATATGTCTTATTTAATTCTTTAATTTTGTGCCAAGTAAATTATTGAGTGTAAAAATCGAAAAGTCCAGATCTAATTAATAACTAAATTGATTTCAATTGTAATCCAATTTTTTACCATGTGTTTATCTAAGTTTTTTATTTTTGTGGCAAGTGAATTATTAGTTGCAAAAACTGAAGAGTTTAAAACGAATTAAATTCTAAATCATATATGTATGATTTAATATAATATGAGAAGCCATTACATATTTTAAAATTTTGTGATTTTAAAAAAAGTATAAATTAATATCATGTATAGTTTAAATTTCTTTTAAAATTTTTAATTGTACCCTTGCATATGCACTGTGCTACACACTAGTTTTACATAAAGAGACATTAAGAGTGGAAAAAGGAGGACAATGAATTGAATTTTGTGCCAACTTACCTCTACTTCCCCAAACAAATAATAAAACCAAAATAAATGAATGCTCTGGACTAATTATTAGTATTGTCATCATTTTTATTTTTTTATTTTATAGATTTGATAGAACTTCAACTTATGACATGCTTTCTCCAAAAAATATAAATATATATATATATATATATTATGACGTGCACTTCATGATAATTAAACCTCAAATGTCAACCAACTTTTTATGTAAGCAAAGTTTGAACTTCAAATCTCTTATTCGATGACAATAGATTTTATCAGTTAAGATAACTGCAACCCACGTCTAGTTAGAGATATGGAACAACCTGAATGATGCTAATAACTATTTCCTCAAGGACAACAGAAAGTCAATTGCAGTGTCTTCTCCTCTTCACAACCATAAAACAAAAGTTACAAGGAAATACGTACACCAAAGCATTTACTGCCACACCCCAAATTCTCTTCCCTTCCATTTATTCCAGGGAGTATACACTCATAACAAACGGGAATTACAATTACCTACAATGTTTTTATTCTTTTCAACCCAATAAACCATTGGGATTGGACTAATTAACCTCAAAACACTTAATTTGCAACCTTTACTAGGAAGACACTGCACTTAAGTATAGATAAAAGACTAGGCTGAATTATTCTCGAGCAACTACAACTACTTGTTTCCCTTTGTTGCGACCCTTAAAGAGTCCAACCAGGGCAGCTGGACCACTTTCAAGGCCTTCAGCAATGTCTTCCACATACACTATCTTCCCCTCTTTGATATAAGGCAGCACAGTATCTAATAACTTGGGATAGAGGTGATGGTAGTCAAGAGATGAAAATCCTGTAACATGGATGCGCTTGAATATGAGGTGCATCAAATTTTTCACGCCTTCAGTTTGATCAAGATTATACTGTGAGATCATTCCACATACAGCAACACGACCATGGGTTCTCATGTTTAGGAGCACTGCATCAAGCATCTTACCCCCAACATTCTCAAAGTAGATATCAATGCCCTCTGGGAAATACCTGATGATGGACACAGACCAATAATACTGTATTTTAAAAATCAAGGTATTACTAAGGCTCTAATAGATGGATTTTAATAGTTGGATATGAAAATTTAATTTCTACATTAATAAATTCTTTTTTTTCCTTTTTTTTTTTTTTTTGGTTTTGGGGGGGGGGGGGGGTGGGGGAGGGGGAGGGTGTTCTTTTTTGAAAGTGAGTAAAACAATTCATGCTGTCATACACGATTGAATCTGTGACCTCATAATTTCCTTTTCTTTATCAAATAAATTTCTTAATGTTGGTCACAATATATCATATCTCAGAGAAATTTGTATTCATAATATGCAAATGACACTCGGTACTCACCTTTTCAAAGCTGCATCCAAGTCATGCTCTTCATTATAATTGAAAGCATCATCAAAACCAAACTTATTTTTCAGTAGATCAACCTAATTTACAACAGAAGAAACATAAGTTTTTCACACTAAAAAAGGTAAGAAAAATTAAAATTAAATTAAATGAAAAGTAGACGATTTTTTTCATGTGAATGGTAAGTTCATCCCACCAGGTGCAGTCCACAATCAATGAAGTAGCATTCAAATAAAGAAGGAATGGTGAACTAAAAAGTATACCTTTTCTTTACTTCCAGCACTTCCAACAACATAACAACCAAACAATTTTGCAAATTGTCCAACAAGCTGGCCAACTGCACCAGATGCTGCTGAAACGAAGACATATTCTCCTTTCTTAGGAGAACAAACTTCATGGAAACCAGCATAAGCAGTCACACCAGGCATACCTATTTTGTAAACAAAGAAAAAAAAAAATCAAAGATTCAAACACATTTAGAGGGAAATTTGACATGAAGCCCAGTACACAATCACAAGAATCCTTAAATTAATTATGAAACTACTCTTGGAGACGCGCATACATCAAAAGGAATTAGCATAATATAGTTATCTTCTGTTAATGCAAATCAATTCAAAACTTATAGAATGAGTAAAGAACTTACCAAGAAGGCCCGTATAGTAGGAAAGGGGTACATCAGTATGCTTGATCTTTTTTAGTCTTTCGGTTGCCGTGGTTAGGCTGTACTCTTCCCATCTAGTATTAGCTCCCCAAACTAAATCACCTACCTTGAAGTCTGGGTGCCCAGAATCCAAAACTTTAGCCACTCCATACCCGTTTAACGGCTGCAAGTTTTTACCAACAGAAGTTAACAATTGCAAGGTCAATATTGTATACAACATCAATATAAACAAGCAAGCACTCATGCATATATATATATATATATATGATGCTATGCTATCATATTATGGGCCCACTCCAAATTTAATTAAAACAACCCCACTTCAAATAAGACAAAAACAGTCACAATTATCAGTATTCCATATNGAACTTGAGTTACATACCCAAACTCGAGCTCTCAATTATTGGTAAATCATCACATATTTTAAAAATAGTGGTAGATTGTAGAATATTTTTAAAAACAGTGGTATTTGGCCATTTTGGCCCATGAATGTCTCTATTTTTTTACCAAAGAACGATAAATGTCTCTATTAGAAATATAAGAAATGCTAACGAGTGCCCTTAAAGAAAGTTTTTTATGGGAAATGAAAAAAAAAAAAAAAGAGTAATTAACATTTTAACAGCTTTTTTCATTTTGCTATAAAAGCAATATCAAATTTTTTTTAAAATGGATTATAAATTAGTGTCATAAGGGTACTCGTTAGCATGACCCTAGAAATATTTAGAACTATGAACTAGTTAAACTACAAGGCTGTTAGAATGTCTCTATTCTTCTCAAATTCCGCACCAGCAATGGAAGGAATAGCTTCCATTTATCATTATTATTATAGTGCACAACATTAGACCCTTTATTATTATTATTAGGGAAATATTAACAAGTATTATTGGGGCATTGGTTAAGAATCCATTTTAAGAAAGTTTTGACATCACTTTTATGAGAAATGAAAAAAATCTGTCAAAACATTAATTGTTTTTTTTTTTCTTTTTCCATGAAAACTTTCTTTAATTGGATTGTTAACCAATGCCCTACGACACTCGTTAACATGACCCTTATTATTATTATTATTATTATACAAACATAATTAACAAGCATTGTTATCTTCTCTCCACCTTATCTTTAACAGCAATAATATCTCTTCATCTTCCCAATAACACCTTTAACTTGAGCTAATTGAAAACCACAGAAATGTTCTAATTTTATTGTTTACAAGTTTCTCTTAAAGAAAAATATTATAAAAAAAGAAAAAGAAAGAAATTAAAGTCACTTATTGTTAAAAATAAAAAAATAAAAAAGAGAAAAAGATAATAGAAAGACAAAGATGACTTGATTTAAAGTCTTGGCGAGCCTAAAAAGGAATGTAAGATAAATGAAAGTCACACATGATTAAAAGAAGTTTAATTTGATTTGTGGGCTCCCATTCTTGACTCCAAGAGAGTAATTAAAAACCTAATTTTGTTCTTTTAGTTTTACAATGCAAAGAGACAGTCTTATTCAATCACGCAAATACTTATTTGATATAAAATTAAATATAAGACTAATTTTCAAGCTACAATTTAACCAATGCTAAATTGTAACAAGTGCAATTATAAAAAATAATAGATATCATGGTCTGATGATAAAGAGTAATCATTAAAAGCGGACACTATAAATTTGAAACTTTTTTTTAAAAATAAAATAAAATAACTTGCTAAAAATGATGTAGACTGATCCAATAATTGATTAGAATCATAGCATTCTGGACTCAAAATCTGTGATTCCCAAAAAAAAAAAAAAAAAAAAAAAAAAACAAA
>NW_027069876.1:437614-444719 GCF_002906115.3 Quercus suber
AGGACCTAAATTAAGGAGATCATCAGAACTCCATATGTTTATATGAACCTGAAGATATATGACTACATATAAGGCTTAAGCAAAAGGCATAAGCATCTACTTAGAGATATGGAACAACCTGAATGATGGTAATTCTTACTCAATGACAACGGTAAGCCAAATGCGTTGTCTTCCCCTCTTTACATCAATAAACACAAAAGTTACGGGGACAAAGACACCAAAGCATTAATGCCACACCACAAATTCTATTCCTTTCCGTCTATTCCAAGGGGTATACACTCATCACATACAGGATTTACACAACACTATTATTCTTTTGAACCCAATAAGCCATTTGAGCCAACTTCAAACACTTCTTTGCAACCTAGAAGGCACTGCACACAAGTAATACTAGGCAAATAACTCAGTCCAACAACAGTAGAAGCAGATACAAAATACAAGGCAGAATTATTCGCGAGCAATTACAACTACTTGTTTTCCGATGTTGCGACCACTAAAGAGTCCAACCAAGGCAGCTGGACCACTCTCAAGGCCTTCAGCTATGTCTTCTACATATGCTATCTTCCCCTCTTTGATGTAAGGCAGCACAGTGTCTAAGAACTTGGGATAGAGGTGATAGTAATCACGAACTGTAAATCCTGTCATATGGATGCGTTTGTATATGAGACACATCAAATTTTTTACGCCTTCTGGTTGATCAAGATTATACTGTGAGATCATCCCACATAAAGCAATGCGACCATGGACTCTCATGTTTAGGAGCACTGCATCAAGTGTTTCACCCCCAACATTCTCAAAGTAAATATCAATGCCCTCTGGAAAATACCTGAGGATGGATACAAACCAATAATGTGTTTCAAAGATCAAAATACTGATGTATGTTTCAAAGAATGAAGATAATATCACCAAGGCTCTAATGGATGGGTATCAATTACAGATTGATATTTTTTATTAGACAGATACTAGATAATTTTTTAAATGTTGGTCACTATATTTCATATTCACAAACTAAAATCAGGTTTGTGGGCAGCACAAAGAAAAACCATGTCAAATGAGCAAGATTATCTGTACCAAACATGTTAAAAAATAAGTCATCTAAATCACTAGATTCACTTCATCGCCTACATCACAAAGAATTGATAGTGATTCCATCATGATGAATAGCTATTAAAAAGATTGAGGACCAACTACCACAATTAATGTTACAAAATAAAATGACATACTTGAAACTCTACCATCTTTCTTTATTTTCACTTGCTTGATACTTCTATATTTAAGCCTTAGACCATACAGGCATACACCAAGGATTTACCCAACCTTAAAGCTGCTACAGGCAAGGCCTAGAAGTTTCAATAAGCCAGTTGTTGATAATAAATGTGGTGTCATATCAAGTAATGGCCCTTCCAGTTTGTTAAAATAATGCTAAAAAAGAACAACCTAATCTGCCAAGGTAACTGTATTTGCTTCAAGCTTCAGATTACAATTTTAAACTCCTATTATGCAAATGACATACTGACCTTTTCAAAGCAGCATCCAAGTCATGCTCTTCCTTATAATTGAAAGCATCATCAAATCCAAACTTATTTTTCAATAGATCAACCTAAGTCATCACAGAAGAAAGATGAGTTTTTCATACTTAAAAATAGTTTTATTTTTTTTATTTTTTTTATGTGAATGGTACATTCATCCCACCAGCCCCACACCACAATCACAGAAGGAGAAAAGGAATGTTTTTAGGAAAGGTTTGTGGGGAAGGAAGATTCCATACTGTCCAAATTACTCACTGAGGAATTCAGATAAAGAGCAGCTTGTAGATAAAGAAGGGCCAGTGAGTACTAAAAAGTATATATCCAAATAGAATATACCTTTTCTTTACTTCCAGCACTTCCAACTACATAACAACCCAACAATTTTGCAAATTGTCCAACAAGCTGGCCAACAGCACCTGATGCTGCTGAAACAAAGACATATTCTCCTTTCTTAGGGGAACAAACTTCATGGAAACCAGCATAGGCGGTCATACCAGGCATACCTTTTTTTAAAGGAAAAGGCAAAGTTAGAAGATTAGTGCACATTTACAGGGATAATTGATCAAGATGTCCACAAAATCAAAGGAGATCTTAAATTAATGAAACTACTCTTTGAGACATGCATATCAAAAGGGTATGTAGCATAATCACCTTTGTCTAAATCTCAAGTCAATCCAAACTTTATAGAATAAGCAAACAACATACCAAGAAGTCCTGTATAGTAGGAAAGGGGTACATCACTGTGAGTGATCTTTCTGAGGCCTTCGGTTGCTGTGATTAGGCTATACTCTTCCCATCTAGCAGACCCCCAAACTAAGTCACCTGCCTTGAAGTCTGGATGCCCAGAATCCAAAACTTTAGCCACTCCATACCCGTTTATCGGCTGCAAGTTTTCACAAAGAAAAGTTCACAACTGCAAGCTCAAACTTGTACACAACATAATTTTTAACAAGCAGTCACTCATGCATATATATATATATATATATGTATGTATGTATGTATATCATTAATCTCTTTCAGTCGTACAAGTAGTTAGTTAATCTTTTAGTAGTTTCTAAAATGTTTAACAAGGTTATTCTTCTTCAAGCATTCTGCTTTCTTTCTTTTCTGTCATTTACCTCCACAAGCACCAAAAACATTCTTTGCATTCATAGTCAACTATATCTTATGATTTTATTTACCAATAAAAGATTCTTTATTGTGATTCCAACTACACATATTCTAATACCATTAATTTCTAAATTAAATTTCCAAATTGAACAATTTTCCATAAATCACGATGAACAATATATATCTCTCATCATTTCATTTGCCAAAAAAAAAAAAAAATTCTTAATTGAGATTCCGCTACACGCATTCTATTGTATTTTAATTTCTAAACTCAATTGCAAAATTGAACAATTACCTAATTTTTCAACCATTAATCGCCATGGACAATATATAAATTCTTAAGTTGGAACCCAAGATTTCCAATTTCCAAATAGGAAAAGACAAAGAACTCAAAATACCATCTTGCTATACTATCATATTATGGGCATGTCTCCAAATTTGAAAGAACCCTACTTCAAATGAGTCAAAAACAGTAAAAATTATCAGAACCCCATATCCCATATAGTAATTTTCTGGGGAGCCAAACAGAAAAACTTACAGAACCAGGGGTATAATTGGAGAATCCCTTAGGAACAACTCGTTGCATCAGGATACGCATGACAGGGTCACAGGACAAGTAGAGATTCTTCAAAAGAACACCATTGGAACCCTCTGGAACCTTCAATTTTATGGTACTTGTGGTCAAGTACATGTCTGATTCCTTGGGAAAACCAGTGAAATAGTCCTTGAATATCACTTGCTTGTTGCTCACTTCCTCTCCAACAACATTCGCCATTGCCACTATCACGAACTGCAATCACTCTCTCTTTTCGTTTGTGTGTGTGTGTGTCACATTCGTGTGGAACATATGAATTTGTACCTAGGACTACGTGTAATTGCTTACGTGGCAAGATGTTACTGTGTTTGTCCCATTATTAATTAAGAGATGCTATTTTTACAATAATTTTACAACAAATCACAAGTGATTAGTTGTTATTGGTTCAAATTTGAAATTAATATTAAGATTACTTTTTTGCCCTAACAATAACAACTTGTCACTTAGAATTTGTTATAAAAATATTGTAGATATATCATTTCTTTTATTAATTACGTCACTGATGATTGCTGGGTGTGAGAGTCAGCCGTGACGATTCATGTTGGGGGACTTCACCATATTTGTTTATTTTATTGAATTTGAAATTTTTTTACTAAAAGTATTATTGATAAAAGTAAAAATTAGTTGAAATAATATAGTATGACTTATAAATAGTATAAAAAATTATAGTGTAGCTCATAAATAATAATAAAAATAAACTAAATAGTAAAATAAGTTGACAAAAATAATTTTTACCAAATATATACTAGAAGTACAATATTTATTTGTTTTTTAATCTTAATCCTGTCATTTTTAAAAGAAACAAGAAACTAAATAATTGTTTTATTGTTAATTATACCACATCTAAAATTGTAAATGGAATTTTAAGGTATTAAGGTATTAAAAGTATCAATTTGATACAACCATTTTTGAGGTGAAATTTGATACTACATAGATATGAAACTGATCAGAGACGGGCCGCTATTTGAAAATTTAAATAGCATATAGGATGACTCATATTTTAGAGTTTTGAGTGTGAAATTGTTATAGTTAGGCCCGCAAATTTTTGGATTGGTCCCAATAGATTAAAAGAAACTAATCACCTAAGTCTTTCTTTGGGCCCGTGGACCCTCCATAGTCCAAATACAGTAAAACAAAAAAATCGCAAAATCACCAATATTATAATTTAATAATTCATAACCAAAAAAATCTCATAGAAAAAATAAATAAAATAAAATAAAATAAAACCTTTACGGGGGTTACAACAATTGATATGACTTTTTAGATTTATTTATAAATTATGGGAAAGTGAATTACCATATTAAATTTTTTTTTCAAAAGATAAAATGCAAAATTCTTTTAGAAGCCAATATTGATGAGTTAGTATTGCTAACTCTTAATATTAATATCCCAATTTTTTAAAACCCTCGAACAAAGTTTTGAAAAACTTCGTTAGTGTGATTTTTAGTTGCACCCAAAAGTATGGGATTACCATATTGATGAGCTGGTCAACGTGATAAAATCAACATATTAATTCCAATTATCCAAAATTTGGAGATCCGAAGTCCTCTTCTCTTCTTTTTTTTCTTCTTTTTCAAAAAAAGGTTAGAATATCATGTTGTAACTTTCAACTTTCTGGTTCATATTATTTCCTTCTTGACTTAAATATTTAGGTAATAAAGTGCAATTTTTTGTCTACCATGATTTTTTTTTTTTTAATAAACCATGTCACTTGAAATTTTTTTGGTTCATGCTTTGGCTCCCCCTAAGTTCAAACCCTGGTTTCGTCCCTAAAACTGATATATAATTAAATTAGTTTACACGAACCTGCTTAGATATGAAACTGATATACAATTAAATTAGGTGTGTTGAAATATTAAAATGCCAAGTTAGGTCGGATAGCAAGTTGAGTTTTTCTAAAATCGCCAAAACCTAATCCAATCCACATATATATATATATATATGTGTGTGTGTGTGTATAATCTTTTTAAAATATTTTTCTCATATTAAATTTAATTATTTTTTATAACTCTTTGATTTGCAAATGTTAATAAGAAAAATAAATGGTTTTTTCAATATTTCAAAATATTCGTAAATATATATCGTTACATGTATGTTGTTGTTGTTCTTATAGGTTTTTTTTTTTTTTTTTTTTTTTTTTTTTTTTTTTTTTTTTTTTTTTTAATTTTTTTTTTTTTTTTTTTTTTTTTTTTTTTTTTTTTTTTTGTGTAGAAAAAAAGTTAGAATTTACTTATAGTTTAATACATATGTACTTTGACCCAAGAGAAAATTGGTCAATTATTATGTTATTTTCAGTGGTTTATAGGATTTGGAGGAAATAAGAATTTTTAAATTTAACTGTAAGTTGTAAAAAAAGATTTAAAGTTTAATATACAACATATGCTAAAATTAACTTGCTTCAGCATTCACAATGGAAAATGTCATCCTATCCTATTTTACCATCTCAAAAAACTATTTTATTAATTATACCATATTATTTTACAATATACCTAACATCCCAAAACTTTATTGTTTTACCATTTTATTAAAATATATATATTTTTAATATTTCTTTATTATTTCTTTCCAACCGTCTTTTTTTTTTTTTTCAAATTCAACAACTATTCCAGCAATCACAAATATCAATGAGAGACCTCAGACCAAATATCAATGATTAAAATATTATTATTTTGTTTTGGCGTAGTGCTACAATACCATCATACATTTACGATAGTACTGTAACACTATGCCAAAAAAATTTATATTTTTCCATGTTTAGCCTTTTGGCTGTTGAGATAAATTGGACCTGAATGCTAATTTTTGGTTACATTTGGCATATCCTTGATCCATTGCGAATACTCTTTTTAACCCACCCAATCTATAGAATTGAAACAACCAAATTTTCAATGACTGCTTCATTTTCGGAAGTTGGTGGGACAGTGGTTTAGAAAGTTGCCTTGTAATTATTGCAACCATGGCATAGCAAATTAGTTGAAAATGACAACTAAACTTTTCTTAATCCTTTCATTTTACCATCGTATACCTCTAGTGTGATAGTCACTCTAGAAGTAAAAGTACTTGTAGGGTGTGGGGAGCGTGTCGGAGTTCAAGTCTCTAAGAGAGAGATTCACACACATATACACATAGATTAGGTTAGAATAGAATTTCTATTTTGTATCAAAAAATCCTGTTCTTTTTAAAGGAAACTGAAAAAGTAAATAAATTTTTTTATTGTTAATTATAATACACATCTAAAATTGTAAATGAAATTAAGGTTACCTTATCAATTTGATTTCACATTTATTAATGGTATCAATTTTTCTTAGAAGAATTAATGTTATTAATTTAATTTGCCAAAATTTTCAAAACTAGGCAGGCACTCTGTGAGGGTGCTTTCTATTTCTTTTTCTTTTTTTTTCTTTTTTTGGGTAAGGATTTAAAATTTAAATATTAATTGTAAGGACTCAATTTGAATTGAGTGTTGGGTTTTCAGCCCAACAAGCCCAAACAATACATTTATAGAGAGTGGGCTGACAGGCTTAGGTGCTGGCCGTTGATCACCATGCCCAAACTTATCTTAAAAAATGGCTAAGTGTTTTCTTACAAATGAGGGAACGCTCCTCGGCCTGTGGCCGAGGAGGCCTTTCTTTTCCCCTTTTCCTTCTTGGTTTTACTGGCTCTTCTTTTATAGTTTCTATCTTCCTATCTCCTGCTTCCATCTGTTGATTGTCTATTCGCTCTTCTTCTGGTCGTCCATCCCATCAGAGGCTTTATCGATACTCAAGTGGCTCACTCTGACCAACGTTATCCTGCCAAGGGGTTACCTCTCCATTAATGCGGCCAGGAGGGTTAGTTGAGTGCATTAAATGCGAGAGTGACAGCTTACTTTGGG
>NW_027069876.1:450389-456884 GCF_002906115.3 Quercus suber
GCTTTATCGATACTCAAGTGGCTCACTCTGACCAACGTTATCCTGCCAAGGGGTTACCTCTCCATTAATGCGGCCAGGAGGGTTAGTTGAGTGCATTAAATGCGAGAGTGACAGCTTACTTTGGGGTTAGCCACTCCCTGAAATCACTCTTGTCAGGCCGAGGACAAGGTATCCTCGGCGTGGATTCAAGAGAATAGGCTTCCCCCCTTCTCCTCAGAAATAGCTTGCGCTCCTCGGCATGGGCCTTGGGCCTGCTATATGATGGGCCGAGGCTATCAGGCCCACGGACCCCACATTAATTATTTTATTCATACTATAGTTAATTTATATAGATAACTGAAACAGTAAATCATGGCTATATATTAAAATAATTTACTGTAAAACATTAATTATTTCCATTTGTAAAATTTTTATAATTTGAATTTTAAATTTCTTACCTCTTAGGGTAACAGAAATTTTGACTATTAAAAAAATAACAATATAAATTACTGATAGCTTGATTTTTAAAGGGAGTATCAATATAAAACTAATATTTAATTAAATTATAACTTATAAATCAAATAAAAAAAATATATATATATATATTATTCTCTTTTTCAGAAAGCTTAAATAGTAATGTTGTTGAAGTATTATACTACTATCAATTTTTTTTTTTCTATGTTTATTATTATTATTATTGAGAAAGTTTTCTGTGCATAATTGAATCATAATAGCGAATTAGTCCATTACATTATATATGATTACCTTTTTTCTTAGAAGAAAATTATATATAATTACCTAGAAGGTAAAAGAAAGCAAATTTACATGAAGAGACATTAGAAGTGGAAAAAGGAGGACAATGAAATGAAATTTTGTGCCAACCTACCTCTACTTCCCAAAACAAATAATAAAACCAAAATAAATGAAAGTTTGAGTAGAACTAAGTATTAGCCTTGTCTGACGTCCCTCAAAAAAAAAAAAAAAAAAAAAGCATTGTCTGACAAATTTTTTATTTTTTATTTTATAGATACAATAAAATTTCAATTTATAGTATTCACTCCATGATGATTCTTCATTATCATTGAGCTAAGATATCAACCAATATTTTATATAAGTGGGATTAGTTATTTGAACCTTGAATCTCTTATTTTATGACAATAGATTTTATCAGTTAAGTTAACCAGAATTCACATCTACTTAGAGATATGGGACTTAGAGATATGGGACAACCTAAATGATGCTAATAATGCACCGTGATTGGGATTCTCAAAAAAAGAAAAAAAAAATAAAAGAAATGATGCTAAAAAATTTTGCTTAATGACAACAGTAAGTCAATTTCAAGTTTCTTCTCCTCTTCACAACACTAAAACAAAACAAATCTTACAAAACTTATCATTTGCCCAAATATTTACATAGAAATTAGCACCTTGGAATTCTTCCTCAGTGATCTGTTAACTTTTACTAGCATATGTTCTTGAACCAAAATGAAGGGCAGTATGCATCAAAAGCGTATGGCATGGAAGCATATAAATAATACACATGTTTGAGACACATACCCTATTTTGAAGAGTTCTTATCTCTAATGGGGCACTTAAGGAAGTCCTAAAATTATAAACCTAACAAAATAAAGAGTTCTTATCTTTTAAATTTTAATTATTTTTTATCTCAAATGTGACATTTGAGGAAGTCCTGAAACAAATGATAACAAGTCGTTTATTGCGGCATTGAGTTGTAAAGGGAGAGCAATTTGAATTTGAAGAAAGCAAAACTAACAATGATTGTCTAGGCTATTAATTTTGAAATTGAGATATGTGTAAGATATGTCATCTTAGAAGGAGATTTAACATACATTATTGACAAGTTTCGATGTAAGGAGGAAGATAATTCATGGCTGAGAGCAATGGTAGAGGCAAAGAATAAGTATTATGCATAGTCATAAAGATAATTATAAATAAAAATATATAATTTAAAAAAAAAATTTAAAGTAAATTTATACAGTACCCGCGCATCGATCGCACGGGACATAAGCTAGTTACCTACAATGTTTTTATTCTTTTCAATCCAATAAACCATTTGGATTGGGCCAACCCTCAAAACACTTGCTTTGAAAGCAAAACTAGGAAGCCACTGCACATAAGTAGAGACTAAAGTCGAGGCTGAATTATTCTCGAGCTACTTGTTTCCCTATATTGCGACCCTTAAAGGGTCCAACCAGGGCAGCTGGACCACTTTCAAGGCCTTCAGCAATGTCTTCCACATACACTATCTTCCCCTCTTTGATATAAGGCAGCACAGTGTCTAAGAACTTAGGATAGAGGTGATGGTAATCATGAAATGAAAATCCTTTAACATGGATGCGCTTGACCATGATGTGCATCATATTTTTTATGCCTTCGGGTTGATCAAGATTATACTGTGAGATCATTCCACATACAGCTACATGAGTACATGACCATGGGTTCTCATGTTTAGGAGCACTGCATCAAGTGTTTCACCCCCAACATTATCGAAGTAGATATCAATTCCCTCTGGGAAATACCTGATGATGGCCAAAAACCAAAATCAAGGAAATATTGCGTAAGGCTTGGATATGAAAATTTAATGTCTATATTAAATTTGTTTTTTCATTTTTTTTTTTGGGGTGGAGCTGGGGGAGCTCTTTTTTAGATTAAGTAAAAATATTCACGCTGTCATACACAATTGAATCTGCGAGATCCAAATTTCCTTTTCTTTATCAAATAAATTTCTTAATGTTGGTCACAATATATCATATCTCAGGGGCATTTGTATTCAAATTATGCAAATGACATACTGTACTGACCTTTTCAAAGCTGCATCCAAGTTATGCTCTTCATTATAATTGAAAGCGTCATCTAAACAAAACTTATTCTTCAATAGATCAACCTAATCCACAACAGAAGAAACATAAGTTTTTCATACTTAAAAAAGAAGAAAAAGAAAAAAAGAAAAAGAAAAAGAAAAGATTTTTCATGTGAATGTTAAGCCATCCCACCAGGTGCCATTCACAATCAATGAAGCAGCATTCAAATAAAGAAGTAGTGGTGAACTAAAAAGTACATATATCCTAATAGAATATACCTTTTCTTTACTTCCAGCACTTCCAACAACATAACAACCAAACAATTTTGCAAATTGTCCAACAAGCTGACCAACTGCACCAGATGCTGCTGAAACGGAGACATATTCTCCTTTCTTAGGAGAACAAACTTCATGGAAACCAGCATAAGCAATCATACCAGGCATACCTATTTTGTAAACAAAAGAAAAAAATCAGAAGATTCAAACTTATTTATAGGGAAATTTGACATGATGCGCCCCACACACAATCACAAGAAGCCTTAAATTAATTATGAAACTGCTCTTGGAGACACGCATACATCAAAAGGGAATTAGCATAATATAATGATCTGTTAAATGCAAATCTATTCAAAACTTATAGAATGAGTAAAGAATTTACCAAGAATCCAAAGACTGTTCTTATCGCTATGCTTGATCTTTTTGAGGCTTTTGGTTTCCGTGATTACGCTATACTCCTCCCATCTAGTATTAGCTCCCCAAACTAAGTCACCTACCTTAAAGTCTGGGTGCCCAGAATCCAAAACTGTAGCCACTCCATAACGGATTAGTGGCTGCAAGTTTTTACCAACAGAATTGCACAAGTGCAAGGTCAATATAGTATACAACATCAATTTAAACAAGCAAGCACTCATGCATATATATAAAATTCTATCTCATTAATCTCTTTTATCTTACAAAAAATTAGTAAATCTATTAGTAATCTCTAAAATGTTTCACAATTTAAGGATACTCTGCATTTCTCTTTCTCCTTCCTAAACATTTTTTCCCAGTAAAAGGTTCTATCGTCTTTTTGAATTTCTAAAATCCAATTGTCAAATTGAACTATTTTCTTAACTTTTCAAACATAAATCACTGTGAACAACACATAACTCTTAAGTTGGAACCCAAGATTTCCAATTTCAATTATGAAGGAAAAAGAACTCAAAATATCATCTTGCTACGCTATTATATTATGGGCACTCTCCAAATTTGAAACAACGCCACTTCAAATTAGTCAAAAACAGTAATAATTATCAGAAACTCGTATGCCATATAGTAATTTTGTGGGGAACCAAACACAAAAACTCACACAGCCAGGTGTGTAATTGGAGAGTCCATTAGGAACAACTCGCTGCATTAGGATACGCATATAAGGGTCATAGGACAAGTAGAGATTCTTGAAAAGAATAGCATTGGAGCCCTCTGGAACCTTCAATTTTATGGTACTTGTGGTCACGTACATGTCTGATTCCTTGGGAAATCCAGTGAAATAGTCCTTGAATACAACTTGCTTGTTGCTGACTTCCTCTCCAGCAACACTCGCCATTGCTACTATTACAAACAACAATCTCTCTCTCTCTTCGTTTGTGTGTGTTACATTTGTGTAGAATATGTGAGGTTGTATTTGTACTTTGCAGTACACTACACACCAATGACACCTTCCTAGTACTACGAGTAATTGCTTGCATGGCAAGATGTTATTGTGCGTACCATTATATATGCAAAATTCTAAGACTACGTTATAAACTACAATTCTTACCACAACTTTTTATGTGACAAATCGAAAGCCATAGAGAAAAGTGATAAGTTCATGTGAAAGTGACAGCAATTATCATAATCTATCATGTAGGATAGTTGTGGCTATATTTGTTACTTTTAATATGACATTATAATTACTCTTATATATTAGTCACTTATGATAGTTGGATGTGAGAGGTAGGAGTAATGATTCATATTATCAATTTAATTTCACTTTTATTAATGGTATTAATTTAGTTTCTCAACATTTACAATTAGGCTTGTGCAACAAGCTATTCAAACCATCTAATTTGCTTTGCACCACCCTGCTCAAGTATGAAACTAATTGACCACGTTGAACTATGAAAATGGCGGATTAAGTTGGGTGGTGGGTTGAGTTTTTCTAAAACCACCAAGACCTGATACCAGAGACGGAACAACGTTTGGATAGAGTGGGGCTATGACCAAACCCCCAACCCCCCCCCCCCCCCCTTCTCAAAATTTTTAAAAATTTGACTTTTGTATGCATATAAACAAAATTTTTAACATATGATCCCAAAATTTATATACTTGGCCCCCCTCCCCTAAAATATTTACAAATTGATCCATGAAACCCAAATAGGAAAAAAAAATTTTTTATAACCTACTCTTTGCCCAGTTGTCCCCCAAAAAAAAAAATTCAAACAAACCAAAAAACCAATAAAAAAAAAATCACAAATCTAGATAACAAGGATACCCTTTAGGCAATATAGCATATTAGACTCTTCCTTCTCTAATCTGGCCTCTCTTCTTTGAAATCTTTTGATAGGACAAAAACGAATTGACCCCTTATGATGAGTTAACTGATTAATTAGCTAAGTTTATTAATTAATCAAATTAACATGCAAACACGTGGTAGCACAAACAAATCACCAATAACTAAGTATGTAGTGGGAAATAAATTGATATGGTGATTTGTTTACGAATTGGGAAAATCTATACGGCAAAAACCTCATCGGGTAATTTTAAAATCAACATTCCCGAGAATCCACTATTATTACTACAAGTGGTTACAAGTAAAGGGATCTCAGTACCTTATATCAACCTATAGTTGAACCCTTACCTCAATACCCAATTAGACTTGTTTTGTAATGATAATCTCTTCTTTTCAATGCACGGCTCCTAGTATGTAACTAACCAATTGCGCGGATCTCACTACGTGACTTTAATCACCAACTAGAGAAGGTTGTTGGCTGCAAAGTTCTTTAGTTCATCTAGATGATGAAGATTGAGAAACTCCTTGGTTACAAAATCCTACAGTGTACAAACACAGCAGCTTTTTCACTAGAAAGATGAATTAGGGCAAATTCTGTCTCCGGTCACAATTTGCTTAAACAAACTTTGCTCAACACTTGTGTAACTTATGTCTTCTTTGACAGCCCTTAAAATAATCCTTTTATATGTCTAAGGTTGTGAGAAAAGAAAACTCAAACATACAATCATGGATTGAATGAAAAACAGTCCTAAAAAATTAAACTTTATAAACCTTGACAGATACCCTATCTGTCGAGCTGCTGTCGAGCCACGGGCTTCAACAACTCTACAAGTCTCAATAGATAGCTAACTGTTGAGCTTTAATGAACAACACTTCTCACACTTGAATCTTGGACAGATTTGCATGCCTTCAACACTTGAACTTGAAATACATCCTAGATCTACAAAATTATAAGTAAAGTGCGTTTTGTCAAAAGATTAGCTAATTACATAAAATAGTGACATATGTTCATAACAAGTGAATCACATATGTCCTAACATCTTTCATTAGTCCCCTCTCTCTGCTCTATCTAAGATTTGTTGTGTGAGCCTGTGAGGTAGATCCTTTGCCAATTTTTAACTTTTATGAGGATGAAAACACTCTAAATCTTTTTTTTTTTTTTTTTT
>NW_027069876.1:457330-582508 GCF_002906115.3 Quercus suber
TTAGATTAACCCCCCCCCCCCCCCCCCCCCCCCCCCCAACTTTGAATCCTAGTTCCGTCCTTGCCTGATACAACCCCCTTATATATGCATCTATAATCTCTTTTAAATCTTTTTCTTATATTAAATTTAATTTTTTGGTTAAATTTATGATTTACAAATGTTAATATGAAAAATAAATGATATTTTCTACATATTCGTGAGCATATATAGTGGGTAGTGACATGGATGTTGCACTTACAGCTTTTTCCCCCTCTTTTTTTAGAAAAATGTTAGAATGTATTGATAGTTCAAAACATGTGTACCTTGACCTATGAGAAAATTGGTCAATTACTATGATTTCTTCAATGGTTTATAGGATTTGGAGAAAATATAACTTAAATTTATCTGTGAATATTAAAATAAATTTAAAATTTGGAATATAATGTTGGAAAATATGGCTAAATAAACAAGTTTTGATTCAACAATATAAACCCTAAAAAATTGGCAATGACAAAAATAAATAGATAGAGTTAGAAAGATCTCACAAACTATAGAATCACGCAAAATGCGTTGTCTTTAAAGTTTGATTCATGCCACCCGGAGTAGAACTCGGTGTGAATGACTCTCTTGACCGAACAACCCCCAAGATTAGACTATAGTGATTTCTTCAAGTTGATCACACACTCAAGAAAGAAGAACTAAGAACAACCTTAATTTGCCTTTCCTTAAAACCAAAAAATGATGCTGAAATTCTTTAGGTGGAGATGAGCAGAAAATTTAGAGCTGAACAGAGGAAGGAGAATGGCGTCAACAAGGCAGAAAACTGATAAGATAATAAGTGAAACAAGGTTTTATATATATATATATATATATATCAACTCAGGAAGACAAGTAGGCTACCTAAATGGACTAGGCCTAACAGTTACTGTGCAGATAGATACCTAACGGGTTGATCATTAAATGCCCAACGGGCTGCTCAGATACTCACCTACGGCTACATCAAAACAAATTTGGGCTTAAAGAAATGAATGGAAAAGGTGAGGCCCAAGAATGATATAACAAAGCCGAAGCCAAAGCCAAGTCCAAGCCCAAGCCAACACCTAGCCCATAGTGCTCCAACTTACCACTTAAGATGTGCAAAGCCTTATAAACTTGATACAATGTTTATTCCTAACCAATGTGGGACTCAAAGTAAAGGTTAAGTGTTTGAAACACACCTACTCCAATATATAACACGTACTAAAATTAACTCGCATAATCCACCCAATTCCCTAAATTGAAACAGCCAAAATTTCAATGACATGGCATTTTTGGATGTTTGTGGGATGACAACAATTTGGAAAGCTGCCTTGTAAATTTTTTAATCCTGACATAGCAAATTAGTTGAAAATGACAACTAAACTTTTCTTAATCTCTTTTGACTATATTATCTCAAAAAAAGAAAAGAAAATATAAGTTGTCTAAAGTACTACATCAGTCAGTTAGTGAATGAGTTTTCAATTTATAAGTCTTGCTAGAACTTACAAAGTTTAGGTCCTTTTGTAAGTGCTAGTGTTGTTAATCTTATCTTCACACTCCCTCCTTCCCCATCCCCTGTGTCTTTTGTCTATCTTATCTCAAAAAAAAAAAAAAAAACTTTTCTTAATCTCGTCCTCTTTAAAGGAAACAAAAAGTAAATGGGTGTAAATGACAACTAAAATTTTGTGTCCTCTTTAATGGAAACAAGGCGTTCAAGACATAAATTAATTTTTAGTATAGACATGGATATAACCCAAATCTCTTATTCAACTATAAAAAATTTTATCAATTGAGTAACTAGAAGTCTAGAACATTTGCCAACCAATTCAATTAAATTAACTAGACATTAACCGGCACTCTGTGAGTGTGCTTTCTTTTCTTATGTTTTTTCTTTTTGGGTAAGGATTTAATATTAATTATTTGATACTATAGTTAATATATATATATATATATAACTGAAATCTCTGAAATTCTCATAATATTTCACAGCAGCACAATATTTAAATAAAATTATTTTTATTTAGTCCAAACTTAATAAGAAGTAAAACTCTATCTCTCTAACAACTCCAACTTAAACTCAAACTCATCATTTTTTTTAACAAAATTATTTTTGTTTAATCCAAATTTAAAAAGGTGTGAAACTCTATCTCTTTAACAAGTCCAACTTAAACTCAAACTCAAACGTTGTTATTATTATTATTATTATATCTCTCTACTTCACTAACATGATATTTTATGATAGGGTTCAAATTTATAACCATGAATTATTCTTTTGAATGTAACCCAATCTATTTTTTATATTTTTCTATTTTTTAGTCATATATATTTTGTTTTGTTTCAATAATTTCTAAGCCGTGAATCATTTGATTCTTTAATATATATATATATATATATATATATTATCTTTTAGAAGTTTTTAATATTTAAATTTTTAAGTAATTTTTTGTAGCATTTTAAATTGTTTGACAAATTTTTTGTACCCCATTGTGCATTCAAGCAATGACTTTTTCATCAAATTGTAACACAAATTGAAGTCATACAAGAGCAAATCATATAATAATATAGTTTCTTAATCAATTTAAAATTTTATAAAATTATTTTAGTCTATCTCACAAATACATAGGTGCCCGTGCATAGCACGAGTTAGCAACTAGTTTATATAGATAGCTGAAACTATAAAGCATGGCTATATATTAAAATATTTTACCATAAAAAGTTAATTATTTCCATTTGTAATTTTTTTTATATAGATTTGAATTATAAATTTCTTACCATTTAGAGTAATAGAAATTGTGACTATTAAAAAAAATAACAATATAAATTACTGATAACTTGAGTTTTAAATGGAGATCAATTTAAGACTAATATTTAATTAATTTATAACTTAAAATCAAATAAAAAAGGACAAAATTTAGCTACAAAATCGATTGTAGCATTATGCTACAAACTCACTCAATATCTTTTTATTGGAGGGGAATTTTGACAAATCCACCATTGGATTGCATCTTCTTCTTATATCCTCCATGTTTGCAAAATTTCAATAAAATTAAATATCAATAGCTATGTCATCAATAAAATTTTAAATTACAATTTTTTGTAATTTAAAATTATGCATAAAATATAAGATTATAGATTATATAGTAAATGATATCCGATTGACACAAAAATTGACATGTGCATTAAGAGCGTAAAAAACATGTAATTCAACGGTTAGATTTTCAAAATATGTAGTAATATTTATTTTATTAAGTGAGTTTGTAGCCTAATGCTACAACCAATTTTGTAGCTAAACTTTGTCCAATAAAAAAAATGTATATATTATTATCTCCTTTTCAAAATGCCTAAATAGTAATATTGTTGAAGTATAATATAACTATCAATTTTTTCTATGCATAAATGAATCGGTATAGCAAATTAGTCAATTAAATTATATATGATTACCTAGAAGAAAAATAAAGCAAATATATACATACACACACACAAAAAACTGAGAGAAAATTCAATTAGATTTTAATGAAATTCTTAATTTTATGCCATATGACCTATTTAATTCTTTAATTTTGTGCCAAGTAAATTATTGAGTGTAAAAATCGAAAAGTCCCGATCTAATTAATAACTAAATTGATTTCAATTGTAATCCAATTTTTTTTACCACGTGTTTATCTAAGTTTTTTATTTTTGTGGCAAGTGAATTATTTTTTTTTTTTTTGAGGAACAAGTAAGTGAACTTTATTCAGCTAAATCAAGATTAAATACATCATCCAAATCCGCGGGTAGTTCTTCTACCCATACATCAGTGTCTGCAGATACAACTACTCTTCTAGCTAAAGCGTGTGCCAACTTATTTCCCTCCCTTCTTACATGTTGGAAATTACAAGTCAGTAAAGGTGTAGTATAGCTCCTTATTTCTTCAATGATGTGTCCAAATAGATTGTGGCATGGTTCCTTTGTATTGATAGCATTAATAATCCGTAGGCAGTCTCCCTCAAACATGACATTGGATAGACTAAGCTCCCTTGCAAATCTCACAGCCCGAGAAGCCGCCAATGCTTCAGCATGTTCTATGGATTGAGGTAGCACTATTTTCTGACTTAGAGCACCCATAACATCGCCATTGCAGTCCCTAATCACCACCCCAATACCTGCCCAGTTGCTGTTTTCGAATAAAGCTGCATCAAAGTTAGCCTTATAATAGTCCTCTGGAGGTTTTGTCCACTTTGTATTGTGTCGGTGCACCTGTGATCTAGTGGGCTGTGCATGGGCATCAAAAAACTCCACCACCAACTCCTTTGCCCTCTTGCCAATCTCATGTAAGGGCCATGAAGGTTGCTGCACCTGGATTTTATTTCGTCGCTGCCAGATACTCCAAGCGATGGTTGAGAAAAACGCTATTGTAAAGGCCGACCCCTGTTCGACGACAGCCTCTATGAGATCAAGAGAGGACCGATAATCAACCTGATACAAGCGTGAGAAACTTGGAATTGATTTCCACACCGCCTTAGCTTGATCGCACAACCATATCACATGCATGCCCGATTCTTGTTGATCTTCACACAAAGAACATGTTTCATCAATGGGTATTTTCCGGCGGGCTATGTTCTGTTTAGTTGGCAAGGAGTCCGTCGCTAGTCTCCACATAAATGTCTGATTTTTGGTGGCACTCGAATCTTCCAAATATTCTTCCACACTTTCATACCTACCTCACCGGATGACGATGGCGCTTTATTAATTTCTTCCGTTGCAAGCATCTGGTATGCCGATTTGACTGAGTAACAGCCATCCGAGGTTTTGGGCCATACAAGGCAGTCCGAATTGCAAGCTTCACTCACATATATTTTTCTAATTGCATCAGCTTCCCACGGGTGGAAGTAACTCTGCAGCACCTCCACATTCCAGCATTTTGTACCTGGATAAAAAAGGTCACAAACCCGATTCAACCCCACATCCAAATTTGGCGACACCACTTTGCTCTTCCCTGACTCAGGCAGCCAACTGTGGTCCCAAATTCTTATGCTTCGTCCATCCCCAACTCTCTAAACAGCACCTTTTTGTATAACCTTCCTGGATTGTAATATGCTTTTCCAAGCATAAGAGCACTTGGTAGGGATTGGTGCATCCAATATATCGCCTTCCAAAAAATATTTAGCACTAAATACCTTATACAGTAGTGTGTTTTTGTGATGAATGAGCCGCCAAAACTGCTTCGCAAGCATGGCATCATTAAAATCATTTATGTCCCGAAACCCCATACCACCAATAGATTTTGAAGAACATAGTGTTCTCCATTTCACCCAATGAATCTTCATGCCTATGTCACTTCCCCACCAAAATTTCCGGATCATGGCCTCAATATCCTTACAAAGATTTATCGGTAACTTGAACACATTCATAGAGTAGGCTGGGATTGATTGGATCACTGCTTTTATCATAACTTCTTTGCCCGCTTGAGACAACAACTTCTCTTTCCAACCTTGCATTTTAGACCATATCCTCTCCTTAATGTGAGTAAAGCATGCCTTCTTATTTCTCCCTACAAAGGAAGGCAATCCCAGATACTTCTCATAGTGTTGGATAGTCGGAAGATCAAGGGAATCTTTGATTTCTTCTTGTGTGGCATCATCTGTATTTCTACTGAAAAATAAAGTTGTCTTGCCTTTGTTCACCATTTGACCAGAAGCAACTTCATACATGTTCAAAATATTTTTTATTTGCTCACATTCTGCCAAGGTGGCCCTGCAAAATAATAGACAATCATCTGCAAAAAAGAGATGGGTTAGTTTCGGACCTCTCCTGCACAATGAGAATCCAGTGATGACCCCATCATTAGCTGCTTTCCGAAGGATAGCATCAAGACCCTCCGCACAAAAGAGAGAAAGATAAGGAGACAATGGGTCCCCTTGTCTAATTCCCCTAGTTGGAGTAATCATACCCTTTGGCTCTCCATTAACCATAATAGAATAAGTCACCGTGGTGATACACTCCATAATCAAGGCCACCCAAGAATTTTGGAATCCCAATTTCAGAAGGATTTTCTCCAAAAAGACCCACTCTACCCTGTCATAGGCTTTGCTCATATCTAATTTTAAAGCCATGTACCCCATTCTTCCCATACAACTAGTCTTCATATGATGCAAAGATTCAAAAGCAATCAGAATATTATCTGTGATCAATCTACCAGCAGTGAAGGCACTTTGTGTTTCAAAAATAATATCATTGAGGAGAGGTTTAAGCCTATTAGCAATAACTTTACTAATAATTTTATAAATTACATTGCATAGGCTTATCGGTCTAAATTCAGAAACTCTCTCCGGATTTTTTACTTTTGGAATTAAAGTAATAAAGGTATGATTTATGGACTTCAAAAGAGAACCAGAATTTAAACAAGAAATAACAGCATGAGAAATGTCCATACCCACATCAGACCAATATGTCTGATAAAATAGTGGTGGCATTCCGTCCGGTCCAGGTGTCTTTAAAGGTGCCATCTCCTTAATTGCCACCTCCACCTCCTCCATTGTATAGGTAGCTGTGAGCTTTGAGTTCATCTCCTCTGTTACAACTCTTTGGACTCCTTCCATAATGTTCTCAAGATTTTGAGGATTAGATGTTGTGAACAAATTAGTATAATAGTCCACAAAAATTTTCGTGTAAGTGTCCTCCTCTGACTGCCACCTCCCTTCACTATCTTTAAGCCCTTTAATAAAATTTGACCGCTTTCTCTGAGTTGCTGTCCCATGAAAAAATTGGGTGTTCCTATCTCCACATTTAATCCATTGTAACCTTGATCTCTGGTGCCACATTTGCTCTTCTTTCTCATACAACTTGTTCAATTTAGCCTTTAAAAGTACTACTTCTTCATCATTCCCATCCCTGACCGACCTCACCTCAGCCTTCCATAATTTATCCTTTGTCTCCTTTAGTTGCTGCTTTACACTACCAAAATGGTTCCTACTCCACTTCTTCAACATCTTCTTACACTTACTTAACTTCTCTGTAGCTTGGAACATTGGAGTACCTTCTACCTGATGTGTCCATGCTCTTGCCACCGTGGCACTACATCCTGGATCCATCATCCACATTGCTTCGAACCTGAACGGTTTCCGCTTCCATTTATGACTTTCTCCACTCGGATCAAGAGCAAGAATTAAGGGTCTATGATCCGAAGTAAAACAGTGGAGATGTCGCACACTACCTGCAGGGAACCTGTTCAACCACTTGTAGTTAGCAACCCCTCTATCCAATCTTTCCCACACTAACTCTCCTCTTCTTCTCCCATGCCACGTAAACTCCAGTCCTGAGAAACCCAAATCAATAAATCCACAGTCATCCAAAACCTCCCGGAATGACTGCATTAAATTATGAGAACGTGGTGCACCTCCCCTTTTGTCTGCCACCTCCAGTAGCTCATTAAAGTCACCGAAACAGCACCATGGTAATTTCGGCTTTGAGCTCAACATCCTTAGCATGTTCCATCCTTCAGAACGTCGACTTGTCTCCGGTTCACCATAAAAACCAGTTAACCGCCAGGCCCTCTTTGTGCCTCCATGCACGATTGCATCGATATGATAGTTTGAGAAACTAGCCACCTACACCATATCCTCCTCCTTCCATAAAAGAGCCAAACCACCTCCCCAACCTGTGCTTGGAACAGTGAAGCAACCATCAAACTTTAACTTACACCGAATCCATTCCATTCCATCTCTGTCTGACCATGTTTCTGACAAAAACACGATCATGGGACCTTGTGCTTGTATGATATCTACAAGCTCTTGAACTGCACGGCGGTTCCCAAGCCCCCTGCAATTCCACGCCATGAGATTCATTGGACCCGGCGGGGCTGGGACCCAGCCTCCGCCGCTACTGATAAATTCTCCATTGTTTGCTTCTTCCTACACCCTTCTACAAACTCTGTTTCTGCATCATCTTCTCTGGACACTCTCTTCTTCAAAACAGAAGAGGCGTTGCCACTGGGCTCACCTCTATTTTGCTCCCTACGGACCCAAGTTCTTTTTTGTGTCATAAGTTTCTCTTTTCCAGCCTCATTGCTTAAGTTATGGCCCACGTCTCCAAGCCCATTAACACTATGCACTTCTTGTAAGCCCACTTCTCCAAGCCCATAAATATTATGCCCCTTTTGTAAGCCCACTCCCTCTTTTGGTGCACTGTCAGCCAGATTTACTCCACTAACATGTACGTTGTCAAACTTCAAAATCTCTCTATCAATTTCCTCTAGTTGTCCCGAAAAATCTTCCTTCTGATTATTATTCCCTGAATTTAAGCGAGCCAGGCTGTTAAGAGTAACGTCCATGATTGTGTAACCGTCATTAATGGGGTCCGGATTCGTTGGACTTTCCGTACCCGTTACTCCATCATTAATTGTCTCTGCCACGTCATCGTCTTCCTCCCCTTGTCGTGCACCCTTTTCCTTCACTGCCATCGTGTTCCTTTTCTCGACGAAGTCGCTACCTTCATCACCTCTCTTTCCATCCATCTGTCTGTCATCTTCATCATCGGTACCTTCTTCATCCATCCCCGCCACCCTGATTACCGTTCTCCGAATCATGCTTGGTGTGGCAGAACGCAGCCACGGTCCAAATTGTTGGTCTTCCACCTTCAAAGTCCCTCTACTTTTAACCCACTTTGGACATTCTCTATCCCCATGCGTTAATCTGCCACACCAGTAGCAGATATTAGGTAGCCTCTCGTATTTAAAACTCACCCACCCTTCCTTTCCACTGGCCATGGTAATCTTACGGCCTCTACACAGAGGTTTCGATATGTCCACACTAACTCTGGTTCTAAAGAAGTTAAAATTGCTGCTTCCCCCTTCCTTAGACATTCTCACGTCCACAGTTCCCATCACCGAAACAATCTCCATTGCAACCTCTAAGGACGAACGTCGAACTGGTAAATCATGAATATGCACCCAAAAACTTGTCTGGTTAAAACTCAGGCCATCGACGTCGTCACTGTTGTTCATTTTTTCTAGTACCACGAGGTGCCTATCAAACGTCCAAGGCTCTCCCTTCAAAACCCTTTCAACATCTGCAGCATTTGGAAATACAAACATAACTCTATGATCACCCATATCTCGTATTTCAAACCCCTTTCTGGTTTTCCACAGTAGAGTGAACGTCTTAGCAATTGCCTCCATATTAAGAACTCTCGTGGTGAGGAATTTTGCTGCCAAAACATGTTCCTCCACCCCTGGTTCATCTCTTATTTCAAAATTACTTCCTTCGGACTCTGAGAGAGATAGTTTATCCCAAGAACCCATCAACTTTTCCATGACTTGTACCCTATAGAAAAAGACACAAGACTGCTCACTGTACTATCTTACTATGACTGCCTCACCACTAGTAGGCACTGTCTTATCTCCTGACTTGTAGGGTTCGGCGCACCTTACCCTAGGTCAGAGAACTTTCGTGGCAAGTGAATTATTAGTTGCAAAAACTGAAGAGTTTAAAAAGAATTAAATTCTAAATCATATATATATATATATATGATTTAATATAATATGAGAAGCCATTACATATTTTAAAATTTTGTGATTTTAAAAAAAGTATAAATTAATATCATGTATAATTTAAATTTCTTTTAAAATTTTTAATTGTATCCGTGCATATGCACTGTGCTACACACTAGTTTTACATAAAGAGACATTAAGAGTGGAAAAAGGAGGACAATGAATTGAATTTTGTGCCAACTTACCTCTACTTCCCCAAACAAATAATAAAACCAAAATAAATGAATGCTCTGGACTAATTATTGGTATTGTCTTCATTTTTATTTTATAGATTTGATAGAACTTCAAGTTATGACATGCTTTCTCAAAAAAAAAAAAAAAAAATATATATATATATTATATTATGACGTGTACTTCATGATGATTAAACCTCAAATGTCAACCAACTTTTTATGTAAGCAGAGTTTGAACTTTAAATCTCTTATTCGATGACAATAGATTTTATCAGTTAAGATAACTGCAATCCACGTCTAGTTAGAGATATGGAACAACCTGAATGATGCTAATAACTATTTCCTCAAGGACAACAGAAAGTCAATTGCAGTGTCTTCTCCTCTTCACAACCATAAAACAAAAGTTACAAGGAAATACGTACACCAAAGCATTTACTGCCACACCCCAAATTCTCTTCCCTTCCATTTATTCCAGGGAGTATACACTCATAACAAACGGGAATTACAATTACCTACAATGTTTTTATTCTTTTCAACCCAATAAACCATTGGGATTGGACTAATTAACCTCAAAACACTTAATTTGCAACCTTTACTAGGAAGACACTGCACTTAAGTATAGATAAAAGACTAGGCTGAATTATTCTCGAGCAACTACAACTACTTGTTTCCCTTTGTTGCGACCCTTAAAGAGTCCAACCAGGGCAGCCGGACCACTTTCAAGGCCTTCAGCAATGTCTTCCACATACACTATCTTCCCCTCTTTGATATAAGGCAGCACAGTATCTAATAACTTGGGATAGAGGTGATGGTAGTCAAGAGATGAAAATCCTGTAACATGGATGCGCTTGAATATGAGGTGCATCAAATTTTTCACGCCTTCAGTTTGATCAAGATTATACTGTGAGATCATTCCACATACAGCAACACGACCATGGGTTCTCATGTTTAGGAGCACTGCATCAAGCATCTTACCCCCAACATTCTCAAAGTAGATATCAATGCCCTCTGGGAAATACCTGATGATGGACACAGACCAATAATACTGTATTTTAAAAATCAAGGTATTACTAAGGCTCTAATAGATGGATTTTAATAGTTGGATATGAAAATTTAATTTCTACATTAATAAATTCTTTTTTTCCTTTTTTTTTTTTTTTGGATTTGGGGGGGAGGGTGTTCTTTTTTGAAAGTGAGTAAAACAATTCATGCTGTCATACACGATTGAATCTGTGACCTCATAATTTCCTTTTCTTTATCAAATAAATTTCTTAATGTTGGTCACAATATATCATATCTCAGAGAAATTTGTATTCATAATATGCAAATGACACTCGGTACTCACCTTTTCAAAGCTGCATCCAAGTCATGCTCTTCATTATAATTGAAAGCATCATCAAAACCAAACTTATTCTTCAGTAGATCAACCTAATTTACAACAGAAGAAACATAAGTTTTTCACACTAAAAAAGGTAAGAAAAATTAAAATTAAATTAAATGAAAAGTAGACGATTTTTTTCATGTGAATGGTAAGTTCATCCCACCAGGTGCAGTCCACAATCAATGAAGTAGCATTCAAATAAAGAAGGAATGGTGAACTAAAAAGTATACCTTTTCTTTACTTCCAGCACTTCCAACAACATAACAACCAAACAATTTTGCAAATTGTCCAACAAGCTGGCCAACTGCACCAGATGCTGCTGAAACGAAGACATATTCTCCTTTCTTAGGAGAACAAACTTCATGGAAACCAGCATAAGCAGTCACACCAGGCATACCTATTTTGTAAACAAAAGAAAAAAAAAAATCAAAAGATTCAAACACATTTAGCGGGAAATTTGACATGAAGCCCAGTACACAATCACAAGAATCCTTAAATTAATTATGAAACTACTCTTGGAGACGCGCATACATCAAAAGGGAATTAGCATAATATAGTTATCTTCTGTTAATGCAAATCAATTCAAAACTTATAGAATGAGTAAAGAACTTACCAAGAAGGCCCGTATAGTAGGAAAGGGGTACATCAGTATGCTTGATCTTTTTTAGTCTTTCGGTTGCCGTGGTTAGGCTGTACTCTTCCCATCTAGTATTAGCTCCCCAAACTAAATCACCTACCTTGAAGTCTGGGTGCCCAGAATCCAAAACTTTAGCCACTCCATACCCGTTTAACGGCTGCAAGTTTTTACCAACAGAAGTTAACAATTGCAAGGTCAATATTGTATACAACATCAATATAAACAAGCAAGCACTCATGCATATATATATATATATATATATGATGCTATGCTATCATATTATGGGCCCACTCCAAATTTAATTAAAACAACCCCACTTCAAATAAGACAAAAACAGTCACAATTATCAGTATTCCATATCCCATAAAATTTTTCTGGGGAATCAAATAGAGAACTCACAGAGCCTGGGGTGTAACTGGAGAAATCGCTAGGAACAACTGGTTGCATTAGGATACGCATTATAGGATCGCAGGACAAGTAAAGGTTCTTCAGAAGAACAGCATTGGAACCCTCTGGAACCTTCAATTTTATGGTACTTGTGGTCACGAACATGTCTGATTCCTTTGGAAAACCAGTGACATAGTCCTTGAATATCACTTGCTTGTTACTCACTTCCTGTCCAACATTTGCCATTGCCACTAGTACAATCTTTGTTGTTTCCCTTTCACTGTCTGTGTTTTGTGTTTTGTCTGAAACGGTTTCTATCTTTTTTTTTTTTTTTTTTTTGTTATTTTATAATGAAATGGGATTGAAAGTTTTCCTCTACTTGACTAAATAGCTAGAGACAGATATACAATATATTTGGAGAAGGCTAATATGGCTCTTAAAAAGTACAAGATGCATATGGTTGTGGCAAATGAGCTTTAAACTCGCAAAGACGAGGTTGTAGTTGTTACAAACAATGAAAAAATATCAGTTTGCCATTACAAGACTCAAAATGGTGATGTTGTGGAGAATCCCCTTATTAGATTTATTGTGGAGAGACATTTAGTTTACGTTGAGAAGCTGGANGGAGATAACGGTTTCTATTTATACTTATAGGAGCTTGTGTGAGTGCTTACATGACAATATTTTAATGTGTGTTCTGAGTACCATGATACGTCACTGATGATTTTTTTGATGTGTGTAATGTCAAATGTGTACCATGATACGTCACTCATGATGATTGTTAGCTGTGCCTGTGATTGTGAGAATCAGCAGTGACGATTCACGTTGGTTGAATGCTTTTTCATTTTCTTTATCATGGTCACTTCGAAACTACTAAGCTATTCTTATCCGCCATTTTAGGAAACATTTCAGAACTAGAGGATTTATTTATTATTTATTTTTAGATCTTATTTTTGTCATTTTTAAACCCCCCCCAAAAAAAAAAGTTAAAAAAAATTGTAGTAAAGTATTTTATCTCTCTACACATATTATATATCTAAAAGTTCATACATAAAATTTAATATTGTTATATTCCCTTAAGCTATTTCATCAGTCATGCCATATTTTAAAAAAAATCCTTTATGATATTCCAATTTTATTTTATATAAAATAGTTAATTATAATTCATGGACCCATTACTATTCATTTGTTTTAAATGCAAATATTTGACTATTTAGCTACCCAAATTGATTTCAACTTTTCATTTTCTTCTTTCTAATTTCAAATAATTGTTAAAATTGAATAATTCATTATCTTTTTAGTGGATATATGCACATGTTTGACTATTAATTACATAATATTACTATTAATTAAATGCAAGTGTTTGACTATATTCAGATACCCAAATTGATTTCAAATTTTGTTTTCTTCTTTCTAATTTCTAGTAATTTTTAAAATTGAATATTTAAACTTTTCAGCTTCCTATTCTTAAAAAAAAAAAAAAAAAAAAAAAACCTCGTTTTCTCTTCCTCCAACCTTCCCCTCTCTCTTTGTCTTTTTATCTCCTTATTACTCTTTACTTTACCATTAAATTACCTTCATCATTTCGTATTTCTTATATTTTAACTCTTCTTCTCCCCCATCTTATATTGTATAAATTTGAAATCGTTTATTCCATTCAATCCATATTTGTTTTAGACAAAAACTGTGAGTACTCTCTCTCTCTCTCTCATTTGATTTTTGTTCTTTCTTATTACTCTAATTTAGGTGATGATTTTTTTATTTAATTTTTTAGTGTTGCATTTTTAAATTTCCCATCACAAAATGTAGTTGTTACAAACAATGAAAAAATATCAGTTTGCCATTACAAGACTCAAAATGGTGATGTTGTGGAGAATCCCCTTATTATATTTATTGTGGAGAGACATTTAGTTTACGTTGAGAAGCTGGATCTATGATATTTAAACCTAAGATATCATCAAATGTTTGATATAAATATAATAGACATTTACCAAAAATTGCTCTATGGTAGCAGGTCCTTATGATAATCATTTGGATTTTTTGGTAGGCTAACTTGCCTTTGGGCAAAAAATAAAAAAGAAATAAAAAGCATATTTTGATTTCAATGAAAGTGCTTATAAAATAACCTCTAAGGGGGGAGATTATAATAAACATTGTACATTGTAATTGCTCTATAGCCTATACTGTGACAAAAAGTTAATAAAGTTGTTTTATTTGTAAAGCATCAAAAAAGTCAAAAAATATTCTATGTAGTAATTTTGTATTGTTGCATCTCATGTGTTTGGTAAAATTTCTTTTAGAAATTTTATGTGTTTTTCTCAAATCTATTTGTTATTTTTATTTTGGTCATTTTATTACAAATAATTAGCATCTCCACCATCAAATTTTTAGTTAATTTGAATTTTCTTGGTAAGCTTTTATTTTGCTTAGTTGATCATCTTTATTGAAAATGCCAAAAAGAGAATAAGATAAAATATAATTTACATTAGAGCATCATTATGCTATTAATGTTTTTATGTATAGATACCTAAGAAACTTTTTCTTTTTGCATTTTATTTTATTTTATATTTCCACTTTATGATATATGATTAATTGATAATGATTTATTGCATAGTTATCTTTATTTACTTTTTCACTTAGTTTCAATTGTGATGAAGAAAGAGATTGATGGGGATCTATGTACCAGAGAAAAATATACCTATGAGAGTTAAATCGCATACATCTGTATAGTAATAAACAAAATATACATAGTTACAACTTGGTCTAATCTCACACTATCAATGTTTTTTTTTTAAATATTGCATTGTGTTTGTATACATATCTCACTATATATAATACCTGACTACGTACAAAATATATTTTGCTACACTAGAAAAAAATTCTAATTTAAAACATAATTTCAAATAACAACTATTGAATTTTAAAAAATATACAATCTAATATATTAATTCAATAATTATCTAATAAAAAATAATCATATCAAAATTTCCTGCGCATCACGCAAATCTAGGACTAGTTATTAATTATATTACATCTAATTTTGTACTCCAAATGATATTTTGAGGTTAAATTCCACAATTATACATGATTTTTAATTTAGATAACCTTTAAAATTAGGTCAATGTCATTTTTGAAAGTGGGAAATTATAGAAAAATAAATGTGACTTTTAACTTGTGGACCAAAATGAACCCACTAGAATAAATGGATCCACTGAACCACATAGACCAAATGGACCTAGTGGACCAAATTTGATCAAATTGGTCCGAATGGACTGAAGTGGAAAGAGAATGAAATTTTAATATAAAGACACATCACAAACTCCATTCAAAAGCCATGAAAATGAGTTAGCAAATCAAATTTATCTAGTAGTCCAAAAACCATATTATTAATTTACCCAATTTATAAAAAATCATTATATTTTTACTTATTTATTTATTTATTTATCATTGAGATTATTATTTTAAAACCATAAAATTCATCTATTGTAAGAGAGAGAATAGTTTCCTTTAAATTATTATTATTATTATTATCATTATTTTAAAGTTTTACATTGACATTTGAAAATTTTCTTTTTCAAACAAAGTTGTAAGTTTTAATGGGTATTCAAAGACAAGGCTGGTCATTACAATTTGGGGTATAAGATGATAATTTTATATATAATTAGAAATTTTACATTTTAATATAGTATTTAAATGCTTCTCATTTCTTGAGATGGAAGATTATTAATTAATTAATTAATTAATTATTATTGTATTTAGATTTTGGGGGGCCTTAAGACAATGCCTAAGTGACTTTGTCTTGAACCGACCCTGTGCATGGTTGCATATGATTAAGGCCATCAATCTCTCAACCTGAAACAGATATTTCACAGAGCTACTTGTTTATTCCAAGAAATGATAATGGCTTATTTGACAGTACCTTTGGCTCCAATTGCATTGTGCACCAAACAAAGCTACTCTTAAGTTTTCGTTGTACACCAGAATGAATAATACATGTTCCTGCAAATCGGATTCTTAAAAATATCAATTCACATTCTCTAGAGATGGAGCCAGGTTTTTTCTATCTTACAGACCTCAAAGATTACTAAACATAGTTTCCATAATGAGATATAACATACCATCCATGACTAATTTAAAGGTTGAAAACCATATAATGTGGTTTGTAAATGTTCAAAGTTCCTTCTTGTAGATTTCCTGTACTAAAACACCAAGCCATAAACCAGACAGAGCTTTGTTAAACTACTACAAGGTGGACCTCTACATCAAAGAATTTGACATAAAACTCAACATAATAGCAAATGGATATACAAAACATGGCTAAATCACTCCCGAGCAATCAAAACAACTTGTTTTCCAACATTGCGGCCACTATAAAGTCCTACCAAAGCGAAAGGGCCGCTCTCAAGGCCTTCAGCTATGTCCTCCACATACTTTATCTTCCCTTCTCTGATGTAAGGCAGCACTACATCCAATAACTAGGGATAAACATTATAGTAATCAAAGAAAGCAAATCCGTCCATGTGAGTCCTTTTATAAATAAGACACATCAAATTCTGAACACCTTCAGGCTGAGCAAGATTGTATTGTGAGACCATTCCACATACTGCAATCCTGCCATGGTCTCTCATATTGAGAAGCACAGCATCAAGCATTTTCCCCCCAACATTCTCAAAGTGGATATCAATGCCCTCAGGGAAGTACCTGGTGACATCGGAAATAGTGAAGACTGTATTTAGTGCCTGAGATAACATTTCAATAGCTCATAATTAACAGCTGTGGGCTGAAACTTAAATTGGGAGAATATGCACCTTTGATTTAAAAAATAAATAAATAATTTCCTATCCACCCCTTCCCCTTATTCTGCCTCGTTTTTTTTTTTTTAATCAGACAGGCCTGAGCATGTTAGTGGATGCAGTATAACCATTATTTTAAAAAGGATTTGGAAATGCATAATCAATACTGCAATAATGTAATCTTATGAATTTCCGTTACCATCTTAATCCTTTCTTGTTAATAGGATTTTCTATTAATGTGCTATCACCATGCATTTACCTACATAGAAAAATCAAATATAAAATCTGCAATTGAAGAATGTACACTTTCATGTGCAAAGTCATTTACATGGCTTTGTCTGTAAGACATAGTTTCATTGTGATGAATGGTTACATCAAGGATAAAGGAGGTAAAATTATTATACAAATTGATGAAATGGTGCACTCATTATTCTAACAATCTCTTTTTTTGGATATTTTATAGAAAGGCCTCAACCCATTGGCCATGCTTCCAATGCAACGATTAAGCTGCAAGTAACGTAAACCATGGAACTCACCCGAAGCTAGTACTTTCTAATATCATTAGGATGATCAAGACCGGCCGTGTCATGTATGTTATCCTTAATAGTATAAAAATATAGACATACACACATATATAGATGACAAGAAAGATAGAAGGAACAACTTTATATCCATCTGATGTCCAATGATTAATTAAAGCTACAGAGCAAGAAATATGTTAAGAAATATTTATAGATACTGACCTCTTCAAATCTCCGTCCAAGTCAGTTTCTTCCTTACAATTGAAAGCCTCATCAAACCCAAACTTGTTCCGTAGTAGATCAACCTGCATGACATCAAAGCACAGAAAGAAGATAGAAATTTTTTGTTGAGTATTGACTGGCCTGCTTATTCCCTTCTAGAGCAGAGAAGGGAAGGAGAAAGAAAGATATTGCATGGCTAACAACCCTAGCAAGAAATCTATCCTTTCAAAACCATGCAATAATTACTTCCTATAAAGAATTATTTATGTATATGATGTTTGTATTTCTAAAACAAGGCCTTCAATATACCTTTTGTTTCCCATCCAAAATTTTCAAGACGAAAAGCAGGTATACATAGTGGTCAGAAGATTGTAGTCCATTAACCGTAGAACCATTCCATAGGAAGAGAAAATTGGGAATTATTTTGGTATTAATTAGTAAGAATTATATGAGTTTATATAAGTTTTCCTGTGGAAATTTCATTGTCATAGAAAAAGAAGCGAATGTAAGAACAAAAGAAGTAAGCTTCACGTTAGAAAGAGAGAAATTCTAATGTTCTGAGAGTTCACATATTGGATCAGATTGACTACAAATTTTCAAAGAAATCCAATGACACGTGACGAGATCAGGTTCGCAATGCTTAATCATGGTCATTCTATGTAATTATAGATACTTGAACCATAAAGTTAATTAAAGTAGTATAAATCAATGTTTAGTTTCTTTGGTTTAATTTTTTTTTTCTTGGTCATGTAACTTCACTTTTGAATGAATTTCAATGTTCCATCTGAATTTGAGGATTTTTTTTTTTCTCCACAGGTATGCCTGGTATGTCTGTGTATGCTGGTTTCTATAAGGTTGGGACACCTAAGAAAGGAGAATATGTATTTGTTTCAGCAACTTCTGGTGCAGTTGGTCAGCTTATTGGACAGTTTGCAAAGTTGGAGGGTTGTTATGTGGCAGGAAGTGCTGGAAGTAAAGAGAAGGTATAGCACACAATCATTGCTATTTGAGATGTGTCGTATAGTATCTAGTTTCATTTTATATACTATATGTTACAATAATTTTGATTCTTTTTTCATTATTTGATTCTTTCTTTCTTTTTTTCTTATTTTGTGAATTGAAGCCTTCAAATGAACTCTTTCTTTTTCTTCTGCATCAGGTTGATCTATTGAAGAATAAGTTTGGGTTCGATGAAGCTTTCAATTACAAAGAAAAGCATGACTTGAACGCAGCTTTGAAAAGGTAAATAACATACAACATAATTTGCATAGGATTTTTCAAGTTGAGCTTGGTTCATCCACAGTAATTCATTATCCAGTTGATTGGTTCAGTGAACGGACCAAAATGTGCCACATTAGTTGAAAAATCCAAAAACTCAAAATTTGGCCATGCCATTCAACATTCATACTCCTAATTCCTCCAACAAATATTATCAATTTAGTTAATCTCCAGAGACAAGGTGGACACATTTCAAACAGTGAAAACATGGATCACTAACTTTATTGTTTTGTTTGCCACCAGGTATTTCCCTGAAGGCATTGATGTTTACTTTGAAAATGTTGGGGGCAAAATGCTTGATGCTGTGCTCCTCAACATGAGACACCACGGTCGCATTGCTGCATGCGGAATGATCTCACAATACAATCTTGATGAGCCTGAAGGTACCAAAAATTTGTTACAGATCTTATACAAGTGGATCCAAATAAAAGGATATATGCATCGCAATTATTATCACCTATATCCCAAGTTCTTAGACCTTGTGCTGCCTTACATTAGAGAAAAGAAGATGGTGTACGTGGAAGACATAGTTGAGGCCTTGAAAATGGTCCAGCTGCCCTTGTTGGACTTTTTAGTGGTCGCAACTTTGGAAAACGAGTGGTTGTTGTTGCTCGTGAATGATGCAATCATACATTGTATGAATGTAGCATGACCATTGTGTCTGGTTACCATCCAAATCTGAGTTATGAAAGGCTTCTAGGTTTGAGGGTCAAGATTAGGTTAGTTTCTTGGGTTGTGGCTAGTGCCTATGGAGAATAATTATGTCCTATATGTATATATAGGATGAAAATAAAGAGAAATTGTCCAATGCTTAATAAATGCTATCATATGCGTGTGCACGTATTTTTTTACATCTCTTGAATTTAAAATCATTTACAACTGTACTAAAAATTAATGGAAATACTGCTTGGTTATTGGTCATTGGCCATGTGATATAATGGCATTCTTCTCCGTTCAATCTATGAGGTTAAATTCGGGATTGAATTCCTTCAACTTACATTTAAAGGGAAAATATAAGGAGGAGGTCTTGACCAAGGAACCTGAGAACCATGTACTTAATTCTTCCTTGCAGCTACAACACTGATAAAATCATAGCTTCAGCTATCACCATAGTAAAACAGACATGAATAGTCATCTGAATCATCACATGGTGGGTTGGATGAAGTTTCTTCCAAACTGATTTGGAGGTAAACTCTATCCAATGAAAGAAAAGCCTCATATCTTATAACTCAATAATATGTCATGTTAGGTAAATTAATCCTAAATGAATAAGAAATTGCAGAAATTACCCTTTTCTGTTTGAGGCCCATAAGAAGAACAAGCATGCTTGGTAAACTTCAAGTAGAAGAAAATGAATCTTTCAACCACTTTGTCTGGAAGTCAAAACAAGGGATCACTTGGAGAGAGAGAGAGAGAGAGAGAGAGAGAGAGAGGTCTTAAATCGTGGACCTAAATTAAGGAGATTATCAGAACTCCATATGTTTATATGACCTGAAGATATATGACCACATATAAGACTGAAGCAGAAGGCGTAAGCATCTACTTAGACATATGGGACAACCTGAATGACGCTAATTCTTACTCAATGACAACGGTAAGCCAAATGCGTTGTCTTCTCCTCTTTACATCCATAAACACAAAAGTTACGAGGACAAAGACACCAAAGCATTAATGCCACACCACAAATTCTCTTCCTTTCCATCTATTACAAGGAGTATACACTCATCACATACAGGAGTTACACAACACTATTATTTTTTTGAACCCAATAAGCCATTTGGGCCAACCTCAAACAATTCTTTGCAACCTAGAAGACACTGCACACAAGTAGTACTAGGCAGATAACGCAGTCAAACAACAGTAGAAGCAGATACAAAATACAAGGCAGAATTATTCGCGAGCAATTACAACTACTTGTTTTCCGATGTTGCGACCACTAAAGAGTCCAACCAAGGCAGCTGGACCACTCTCAAGGCCTTCAGCTATGTCTTCTACGTATGCTATCTTCCCCTCTTTGATGTAAGGCAGCACAGTGTCTAAGAACTTGGGATAGAGGTGATAGTAATCACTAACTCTAAATCCTGTCATATGGATGCGTTTGTATATGAGACACATCAAATTTTTTATGCCTTCTGGTTGATCAAGATTATACTGTGAGATCATCCCACATAAAGCAATGCGACCATGGACTCTCATGTTTAGGAGCACTGCATCAAGTGTTTCACCCCCAACATTCTCAAAGTAAATATCAATGCCCTCTGGGAAATACCTGAGGATGGATACAAACCAATAATGTGTTTCAAAGATCAAAATACTGATGTATGTTTCAAAGAATGAAGATAATATCACCAAGGCTCTAATGGATGGGTATCAATTACAGATTGATATTTTTTATTAGACAGATACTAGATAATTTTTTAAATGTTGGTCACTATATTTCATATTCACAAACTAAAATCAGGTTTGTGGGCAGCACAAAGAAAAACCATGTCAAATGAGCAAAATTATCTGTACCAAACATGTTAAAAAATATGTCATCTAAATCACTAGATTTGCTACATTGCCTACATCACAAAGAATTGATAGTGACTCCATCATGATGAATAGCTATTAAAAAGATTGAGGACCAACTACCACAATTAATGTTAGAAAATAAAATGACGTACTTGAAACTCTACCATCTTTCTTTGTTTTCACTTGCTTGATACTTCTATATTTAAGCCTTAGACCATACACCAAGGATTAACCCAACCTTAAAGCCGCTACAGGCAAGGCCTAGAAGTTTCAATAAGCCAGTTGTTGATAATAAATGTGGTGTCATATCAAGTAATGGCCCTTCCAGTTTGTTAAAATAATGCTAAAAAAGAACAACCTAATCTGCCAAGGAAACTGTATTTGCTTCAAGCTTCTGATTACAATTTTAAACTCCCCTTATGCAAATGACAAACTGACCTTTTCAAAGCAGCATCCAAGTCATGCTCTTCCTTATAATTGAAAGCATCATCAAATCCAAACCTATTTTTCAATAGATCAACCTAAGCCATCACAGAAGAAAGATGAGTTTTTCATACTTAAAAATAGTTTTTATTTTTACTTCTTTTATGTGAATGGTACATTCATCCCACCAGCCCCATTCCACAATCACAGAAGGAGAAAATGACTGTTTTTGGGAAGGGTTTGTGGGGAAGGAAGATTCCATACTGTCCAAATTACTCACTGTACGTGGAATTTAGAAAAAAAGCAGCTTGTAGATAAAGAAGGGCAGTGAGTACTAAAAAGTATATATCCATATAGAATATACCTTTTCTTTACTTCCAGCACTTCCAACTACATAACAACCCAACAATTTTGCAAATTGTCCAACAAGCTGGCCAATAGCACCGGATGCTGCTGAAACGAAGACATATTCTCCTTCTTAGGGGAACAAACTTCATGGAAACCAGCATAGGCGGTCATACCAGGCATACCTTTTTTTTAAATGAAAAGTCAAAGTTAGAAGATTAGTGCACATTTACAGGGATAATTGATCAAGGTGTCCACAAAATTAAAGGAGATCTTAAATTAATGAAACTACTCTTTGAGACATGCATATCAAAAGGGTATGTAGCATAATCACCTTTGTCTAAATCTCAAGTCAATCCAACTTTTATAGAATAAGTAAACAACATACCAAGAAGTCCTGTATAGTAGGAAAGGGTTACATCACTGTGAGTGATCTTTCTGAGGCCTTCGGTTGCTGTGATTAGGCTATACTCTTCCCATCTAGCAGATCCCCAAACTAAGTCACCTGCCTTGAAGTCTGAATGCCTAGAATCTAAAACTTTAGCCACTCCATACCCGTTTATCGGCTGCAAGTGTTCACAAAGAAAAGTTCACAATTGCAAGCTCAAACTTGTACACAACATAATTTTTAAAAAGCAGTCACTCATGCATATATATATATATATATATCATTAATCTCTTTTAGTCATACAAGGAATTAGTTAATCTTTTAGTAGTTTCTAAAATGTTTAACAAGGTTATTCTTCTTCAAGCATTCTGCTTTCTTTCTTTTCTGTCATTTTCCTCCACAAGTACCAAAAACATACACTGCATTCATCATCAACTATATCTTATGATGTTTCTCAAAAAAAAAAAAAAAAACTATATCTTATGATTTTATTTACCAATAAAAGATTCTTTATTGTGATTCCAACTACACATATTCTAATACCATTAATTTCTAAATTAAATTTCCAAATTGAACAATTTTCCATAAATCACGATGAACAATATATATCTCGCATCATTTCATTTGCCAAAAAAAAAAAAGATTCTTAATTGAGATTCCGCAACACAGATTCTATTGTATTTTAATTGCTAAATCCAATTGCAAAATTGAACAGATACCTAATTTTTCAACCATGAATCACCATGAACAATATATAAATTCTTAAGTTGGAACCCAAGATATCCAATTTCCAAATAGGAAAAGACAAAGAACTCAAAATATCATCTTGCTATACTATCATATTATAGGCAATCTCCAAATTTGAAAGAACCCTACTTCAAATTGGTCAAAAACAGTAAAAATTATGAGAACCCCATATCCCATATAGTAATTTTCTGGGGAGCCAAACAGAAAAACTCACAGAACCAGGGTTGTAATTGGAGAATCCTTTAGGAACAACTCGTTGCATTAGGATACGCATGGCAGGGTCACAGGACAAGTAGAGATTCTTCAAAAGAACACCATTGGAACCCTCTGGAACCTTCAATTTTATGGTACTTGTGGTCACGTACATGTCTGATTCCTTAGGAAAACCTGCAGTGACATAGTCCTTGAATATCACTTGCTTGTTACTCACTTCCTCTCCAACATTTGCCATTGCCACTAGTACAATCTTTGTTGTTTCACTTTCACTGTCTGTGTTTTGTGTTTTGTCTGAAACGGTTTCTATTTTTTTGAGATAAGAGATAGAAAACGGATTCTATTTATACTTATAGGTGTTGTGTGAGTGCTTTTACATGACAATATTTTAATGTGTGTTCTGAGTACCATGATATGTCACTGATGATTTTTTTTAACGGGTGTAATGTCAAATGTGTACCATGATACGTCACTGATGATTTTTTTTAACGGGTGTAATGTCAAATGTGAGAATCAGCAGTGACGATTCACGTTGGTTGAATTCTTTTTCATTTTCTCTTTATCACAAAACGCCAACCTCTCTCCTCGATTGAGTTGCAGAAACCCCAACCTTTGACTAATTTGAAAGCATCTTGATCAGATTCTCACTACAATATGCAAACTAAACCCTCTCAGATTCAACCCATCCTAACCATAAGGGCCAGGAACGACTTTTATCTGTCAAACATGACCTTGCGGTATTCTACGGGTAATTTTGAAAGTCAGGTGAGTTTACTATTAATCTGATGGTTTGACGTTGAATTTACTGTCTCAATGGTGGTTGCCTTTGTCTGTATTGTAATAGAACAGCAGTACAAGGGCAAAACGATAGGTTGAAATCAATTTGTGTGTTGGGATGGAGAGAGAGTTACAAGGGACCTTTTTTTTTTCTTTTTCATTTTTTTTCTTATCGCTATCTATTGCCAGATTTTCCTCCAGTTTTTCTCCCATTGACACCGAGATGTGAGTACTGATAGAGAAACACGCCTGGAAGAAGAAACAGAGAGGAGAAGAAGAAGAAAAGAAGGATACTGGCAGCAGAAATTTCAGGGATTGTTATCTGCTCCATCACAAATCGCAGAGAAAGGGGCATGGGAGGGATCCTTCTCACAAATCGTAGACACTCAGGATTTTATGTTGTAAGTGGGGCATTAGATCTTTCATGTTTTTCAATTAATCACAAAATGATTTGTTGATTGATGGATTACAATATGCCTCCGTGCTTAGGAACTTGGAGGAAAGAGAGGAGGGAGAAGGGGAAAGGAAGGTTGCAAGTGACAATGAATTGAATTTCAGGTACTTTAATGGATGCATTTGAAGTGTTTTTGGAAATGTCCCCATGGACTTTTGGGTGTGTTTTTGTTATTTGTTTGTTAGCTTAATTAATGGTATATGTTAGATGAAAGATGTGGCCATAAAACATGATGTCATTTTTAGTATGAAGTATTTGTCTTGAGGGCAGAACCTTAAGTAACTCAAACTGAGGGTGAAGATGGATGGCCACATATTGTTTGTGTATAAGGAACGCAACCTGAGTGCATATGTATAACTATCTTTTAGATTGCTTTTGTTTCTTTTCTGATTTTGTATTATGTATAATGGTGCTATTAATGTTTTCTCTGTATATTTATTTTGTTAGACAGGAAGTGGAAAGACTTATACATTTATACCAAGGGTCCAGCCAATGCCTTTGTAGTTGTTGTAGAAAAAACTTATCCAATGATCAACAAGGCTTAACCCCCTGTGTTTTTGAGAGATTCTGTGCCCACATAAAAAAATTATCCAATTATCAAGCTGATTCTCTTATTTGTAGCTCATTGAAGTGATTTTTTTTTTCTTCAGTTAAATTGGACTATTAATTTCTCTTTTGGTTTTTCTATATGCTTTTCATCTGCTTCTCTACCCATAGCCATGCCCTTGCAAGCTTTCTGCGAAATAAAACACACACACCGTTTCAGTGGGTAAGTTCTTTGATTGTCTCTTTATATATTCTCAATTTCACTTCAATTTTGCCTTTTGCCCATTTTTCCTCTGCGGGAAGAAACTCTGTGAAGAGAGATAGGATATAGGATTGTCTCCACTAGCCTGCTGCTGTCACACTGCAGAACCGCTGCCGGTGAAATTTTCTTCTTTTGTTTTTCCCCTTCAGTCCACCGTTAAGCGTAGAACCTCTACCCTCTATCCCTCTCTCAAACACAGACCCAAGTAATTTCGCAGAAAGCTTGCAATGGCATGGCTATGGGTATCAGACTGTTCTCTCTCAGTTTTTCTCAGGTTTTCCTTTATTGGTGTTTTTTATTGGCTTTACTTTCGTATGCAATTTTGTTAATCAAATGGTTTGATAAAAGCATACGTCTTCATAGTGGGTTTGTGTAATTGTGTCTGAAATTGTAATTTTAAGATGGATTTGCTTGATTTTGATTGCTTGAATTTATTTGTTAAAAGGAATTTTCCACAAAGATACTTTTTGGGGTTAGTTTTGTTACTTCTATTTAAACTAAGTGATATTTGAATTCTGGTAGAATTTCATAGTGAGGAATATAGAGATTGTGGCTCATGTTGATCCTAGAAAGACGTTTTTGGTTGATTCTATTTTAAACAAGCAAAGGTAATAATTCCTTAGTGATTTTCCTCTGCATAATTTGCCACATTGATTGGTTATACTGAAATTTTTCTAAGAAAATTGATTTCCATCTAGACTAGAGGGTGGCAATCAATCATAGGGTTACAAAGTATAACCCAAGTATCCAACTACAAGTTGTCTCTATTACTCTTTGTTCATTATTGTGAACCCTATGTATTTTTCCTGCTATTCATTTTTTAATAATATTTTCTTTCTTACCTATCAAAAAAAAAAAAAGGTGGCCTCTGTTACCCCTAAATTGAAAGCGTAATAAAGACCCACAATACACAGGAAAATCTTACAATTCAATTGCTTCCTTCTCTACCAGATTGCTTGCTATTAGGTATGTTTCTTCTCCTCCTCCTCTTTTATCTGAATTATTTATTTATTTAGTTTTGTTTTACCACTGATTCAAGATCAGGTATTAAGTTTAAGGATCTCTTGCTTCTATTTTTTCCCTTTTTGATTGATTTCACTTCCCACAAAATCCCCTAAGCAGAAGCCAAGGACTGTCTTTTTCAAGTGGGTATTTATTTCTTATTCGAATATCAATTGTGGGAATTATTGTTGGTTGAAGATTGGTCATAAGCATTGGTTTCTAGGATCATTTATGAGAAACCCAAATAGATTTTTTGTTGTGTTTTGTTTGATTCTTTGTTTTGTTTAATTTGTGTTAAGGAATTGTTTTAGTTTCCCTTTTAATGCTTTGGGATATCATATAAACTTCAATTTTTTTTTTTTTCATTTTTTCTTTTTTTTGGCTTATGAATATTGATACAGGAAAACACTGCCAATTAATGAGGAAAAACAAGGCAAAGGTGATGTAGTAAGAAAATGTGGGTGTGGTCGTAAGAAAATGTTTGCTCTACTCTTTGCCCTCTTCTACTACACTCCAATATCTAACCCAAGTATAGTTTTTTTGTTATCTTTTTTATTACTTGATTTGTTTTTAAAAACATTTTCGGAAGTAGTTTAGGTAGTCTAATGTTGGTTCCTTAAATTTTACTTGATGTATCAATATGTTTTTGAATTGTGAATTCCATTATTCTAAGTCTTAGATACTGGAATGGTTCCCTCAAATTTCAACACCTGTAGATTAACCAAGTTCTATTTCTCGGTTATATCTGCTAGGAGTTCAACAAAATGCCTCCAAGAGCACCTGGTATTACTTGGCATTTTTGCATCTACGTAAGTTAAAAGCCTGTACATGTGTTGGTATAGATGAACTGTCATAAACGTTGTTACATTCTGCTTTATGCAGATTGGGGATGTGCTGACTTGGGTTTGAATACTGGAAATTTAATTGTTTGGACTATTTGATGTACTAATTCCCACTCCTTTTGATTTATGTTAGGATTGTGCATTTTTGGGTTTATGCTATTTTTTAATGTTGAAATTTTCTTTATAAATAGATATAAATCATGTCAGATGTCAAAACTCATGTGCACATTAGTCCTCAAACCTCAGTTGGTTGCAGCTTAACTGTAATGAGGGGGTGGCAAGTCAGTTGGTTTACATGGTTTTTCTGCAATTGATAGATCATGACCCAATTTGCATATAGGCATGCAACAATGGACTTAGGATTTCACTTGAGGTAGTTCGGTTTATTAATATAGCACTTCATTGCAACATATTTGGATTTAGAAAAACGCAAGGGTGTTTAGTGGCAAAGTATTATAAGAGGAGGTTATGCTGTATATTCTTTTTATTTTCTTTTAGGTTTGGGAAGCATTGTAGACTTTGCATTTTCTTTTCTTTCTTTTTTTCGGGCTAAATTGAAGTAATTTCCTATTTGTAGTTAGAAATTATTAACTGAGGTGTTGGTCTTTCTTTCCTCAAGCAAATGAGTTAGGCTGCTTATATTTTGTACAAATGTAACTTTTGCTTGAAACCACCGATTGACAGTTTTCATTCTTAAAAATTTTAACTTGCAGGGGATGGGATAAAGAAGGAGGATGCTTGCGTCAAGACCATCAGGTGGAATACTCTCATGGAATTGAGCAATCCTGATAACTCTTGCAGCTACTATTGGCTTGCAAGAAGGAATGGGAGGACTTGTATGTTTTTTTTTTTTTTTTTTAGTAGTGGTTTATCCTAATAGTTTAGTTTGATTTGCATTTTGCTTGCACCCCATTAAGTTGAAATGTTCCCTCAAACATCACTATCTTAGCTTTAAGATAAAGATAGACCTAGCATTATTAGTTACTATTACTATATGATTTTTTTTCAATGGCCTGTTGTAGTAATTGTGGAAATTGTTAATAGGTGAATAAAAGCATTTAGAACTGTGGGTGTTTGGTAGAGTAGTTTGAAAATTGTTGTTTATTGTTTTTTGAAATACGTGTTGGTGAAAAAGTGTGTTGAAATGCGTGAAATGCTGTTTAAAAACTAAAAAATGTTGTTTAAAATGGCAAACCAAACGGGGTAGGACAAAATCTGATGTTTAGTAAGCATTTGGTTCTAAGAACACTAAAGCCAAGAGTGTGAAGTAGTTGCATGTTTATTGGGGCTGTTTGCTTTTCTGGCTTTATGTCAGTTGGGCAAGAGGTCTTTATGGGATGTTACGCTTCTATGTACGCATCTAAATAGGTGTTTGGTATAGTAGCAATATGAAGTTGAGACAACTAATAATGAAATTGAAAATTGGGAAATGATTTGTTGCGCGCTTTAGGTGGAAGTTGAATCTAAATTGGCTCTTCGATGAAAAGTTCATGTAGAATAATTGTTTAAATTATTTTTTATTATTATTAGTATTATTATTATTATTATTATTATTATTATTATTTGTTGAAAATTTTGATGCAAACTTTGATTGGTGTAAAATGTCATTTTGGTCAATTTTGTAGAAAGTTAATTGGCCATTGAAACAAAAGTGTGTAAATATTAACTGTAAACACATCCAATTAAGAAAAACTCCAATCCTCTAATACAACCTTAACTAAAAGATAAATGCTATAAATTTGTAAAGTTATTATAAAATGTGATAAAAATTATGCTTTTATTTAACAAAATTAATGCATTTCTAAACCTCTAAGAACAACTTTTCACAGTTAAGACTTTACGCAAACTCTTTTGTCATCCTAACACATTATGCCATTAAGAAAAAAAGGTTTAAGATGTTATTAAGAAGAAAAAAAGTTTAATATGTTATAAAACTATAGATTTACTATTTAAAATGATGTTATACCCTTTTTTTTTATAGTTTCAATAAAATGTTAATCTATTGCATTCGTTACACGATGATTGTCTTTTATCATTAGACCTAAACTCTTATTTTAAAAGAATAAAAGAAAGATTAAATTTAATAGAACAAAAAGACGGATTAAATTTATTTTTCAATAGTTTTCCTGTGCATCGCACAGGTTAGCAACTAGTATATCTAAAAGCCGATAAGTATAATTCAATGTTAATATACTCCTCTTAAACCACTTCATCAGCCACACTTTTTTTAAAAAAATTTCTTTATGATTTTTCTATTTTATTTTATATAAAATAATTAAATTTAATTCATGGACATATATATATATATCATTAATCTCTTTTAGTCATACAAGGAATTAGTTAATCTTTTAGTAGTTTCTAAAATGTTTAACAAGGTTATTCTTCTTCAAGCATTCTGCTTTCTTTCTTTTCTATCATTTTCCTCCACAAGTACCAAAAACATACACTGCATTCATCATCAACTATATCTTATGATGTTTCTCAAAAAAAAAAAAAAAAAACTATATCTTATGATTTTATTTACCAATAAAAGATTCTTTATTGTGATTCCAACTACACATATTCTAATACCATTAATTTCTAAATTAAATTTCCAAATTGAACAATTTTCCATATATCACGATGAACAATATATATCTCGCATCATTTCATTTGCCAAAAAAAAAAGATTCTTAATTGAGATTCCGCTACACAGATTCTATTGTATTTTAATTGCTAAATCCAATTGCAAAATTGAACAGATACCTAATTTTTCAACCATGAATCACCATGAACAATATATAAATTCTTAAGTTGGAACCCAAGATTTCCAATTTCCAAATAGGAAAAGACAAAGAACTCAAAATATCATCTTGCTATACTATCATATTATAGGCAATCTCCAAATTTGAAAGAACCCTACTTCAAATTGGTCAAAAACAGTAAAAATTATCAGAACCCCATATCCCATATAGTAATTTTCTGGGGAACCAAACAGAAAAACTCACAGAACCAGGAGTGTAATTGGAGAATCCTTTAGGAACAACTCGTTGCATTAGGATACGCATGGCAGGGTCACAGGACAAGTAGAGATTCTTCAAAAGAACACCATTGGAACCCTCTGGAACCTTCAATTTTATGGTACTTGTGGTCACGTACATGTCTGATTCCTTAGGAAAACCTGCAGTGACATAGTCCTTGAATATCACTTGCTTGTTACTCACTTCCTCTCCAACATTTGCCATTGCCACTAGTACAATCTTTGTTGTTTCACTTTCACTGTCTGTGTTTTGTGTTTTGCCTGAAACGGTTTCTATTTTTTTAAGATAAGAGATAGAAAACGGATTCTATTTATACTTTATAGGCGTTGTGTGAGTGCTTTTACATGACAATATTTTAATGTGTGTTCTGAGTACCATGATACGTCACTGATGATTTTTTTTAACGGGTGTAATGTCAAATGTGTACCATGATACGTCACTGATGATTTTTTTTAACGGGTGCAACGTCAAATGTGTACCATGATACGTCGCTCATGATAATTGTTAGCTGTGTCTGTGAGTATCAGCAGTGACGATTCACGTTGGTTGAATTCTTTTTCATTTTCTCTTTATCATGCATGATTCTCATAATCGGACCGAACTGGAAGGTTGGACTGTGAAAACCGAGAACTGAGATGAAAATCGGTTTTTTAAACCTAAAGAACCGGATTTTTTGTTAATTCTGTGAACCTCTAAAACCGGGATTAGACCACACGAATTGGTGAAAACCGTGCAGTCCAACCTCTTAGCAATTTTTTTTTTTTTTTAAATAAAAACAACTTCACACAATTTTATTCTACTTAATTAAATTATCCATCTCTTACAAGGAATAAAAAAAATTATAATTAAAATCCTTTAAAGATATTCAACTTTACTTCAAAAATTAATCATAAATTTTAATGTTTTCATGGTTATTATTTTATTTTGTTAACTTTCTTATTTAATTATTAAATATATGCTTGAAAATCATTAAATTTCCCTTACATATATAGATATATTAGTCAATTTTGCTAGTTTTATAAATTTAATATATATATTTAGGTTTTAATTAATTATTAAATTAATTATGACGTCATCACGGTTCAATCCTGATTCGACCTCAGTTCGATCTCAAAAACCTTGAACCTCTCCCTTTTACGGTTCAATGAATGGTCCGGGTCTGAAAACCTTGTTATCATGGTCACTTCGAAACGACTAAACTATTCTTGTCCTCCATTGTAGGAAACATTTCAAAACTAGAGGAATTATTTATTTATTTTTAAATCTTATTTTTGTCATTTTTAAACAAAACAAAGTTAGAAAAAAATTGTAGATAAGTATTTTATCTATTTATCTATATTATTATTATATATCTAAAAGCCGATAAGTATAATTCAATGTTAATATACTCCTCTTAAACCACTTCATCAGCCACACTTTAAAAAAAAAATTTCTTTATGATTTTTCTATTTTATTTTATATAAAATAATTAAATTTAATTCATGGAGCTGTTAATGCATTCTATTACTATTCAACATGTTACTATTCATTTATAATAAATATTAATTTCAAGTAATTGTTAAAATTGAATAATTCTTTTTTTTTTTTTTTTTGTAGATATATGCATATGTTTGACTATTTATTACAAAATATTACTATCCATTAAATGCAAATGTTTGACTATATTCAGTTACCTAAATTGATTTTAACTTCTTGTTTTCTTCTTTCTAATTTCAAATAATTTTTAAAATTGAATATTTAAACTTTTCATCTTCCTATTCTTTAAAAAAAAAAAAAATCTTCCTCCATCCTTTCCCCTCCCTCTTTGTCTTTTTATCTCCGTACAACTCTTTACTTTATTGTTAAACTTTCTTCATCATTTTATCTTTCTTATATTTTAACTCTTCTTCTCCCTATCTTATTTTGTATAAATTTGAAATCATTTATTCCAATTAATCCATATTTTTTTTCACACAAAAATTGTGTACTCTCTCTCTCTCGCGTTTGATTTTTTTTCTTTCTTAAAACTCTAATTTAGGTTGATATTTTTTTAAAAAAAAAAATTTTAGTGTTGTATTTTTTAAATTTTCCATCACAAATCTCTCTTATAGCTTTGGTTGAATTTTGGTTTGGGTTAATATGTTGGTTTAAAAAAAAAAGGGACCAGCTCACTTTCTGGGTCTTTTAAGGAGAGGTAAATGGCAATGGAAAGATCTCCACCAGATCGTGTCACCTTATGCCCTTTGCCGTGGAAAGGTCCCCTTTCCAGTGATGGTGCGGCAACAATGATGTTGTAGAGGGAGAAAGTTTGAGACAAAAAAAAAGTAGATGTGTGATAAATAAGGTGGGGTGACCGTTGGATTTGTCATTTGACAGGTGTCTCAAATCTATTTAAAAACAGGAGATAATGGGAGGGTTCTTAATGGGAGGTGAGCCAGTCCCTTAAAAAAAAAAATTGAGTTTATATTAAAACAAAATATATATTGCTACAAATTTGAATGTGTCTACTAATGGACTTTCATTGAACATAGATGTAATCACAATGTTTTTAACTTCATATACTTCTTTGGTAATGTGAATTTGAGAAAGAGAAAAGGATAGGCAAAGGATATATGATTTTTCATAATCCCCTATATCTTGAAAACAATAGAGGGCCTATTATTCTCTTTTCTACTGGAATTTTGTTTAGAAAACCTTTTGCTATAAGTTCCTTGACTTTTTGTTATTTTATAATAAAATGGGACTGAAAGTTCTACTTTGCTAGAGACAGATATACAAATACTTTTGGAGAAGACTGATATGACTCTTAAAAAGTACAAAATGCACATGGTTGTGGCAAATGAGCTTTTAACTCGCAAAGACGAGGTTGTAGTTGTTACAAGTAATGAAAAGATATCAGTTTGCCGTTACAAGACTCAAGTTGGCGATGTTGTGGAGAATCCCCTTATTAGATTTATTGTGGAGAGACATTCAGTTTATTTTGAGAAGCCGGATCTATGATATTTAAACCTAAAATATCATCAAATGTTTGATATAATAGACATTTACCAAATTGCTCTATGGTAGCAGGCCCATATGATAATCATTTGGATTATCTAGTAGGCTAACTTGCCTTTGGGCAAAAAACATAAAAGAAATAAAAAAAAATATTTTGATTTCAATCAAAGTGCTTATAAAATAACCTCTAAATTGGATGGTTAAGCTCTTCAAATATCGATGAGGTTGGAGACCTTCCAACACCTCTTCATCATTATTGTGGTTGGAGATTATAATAAACATTGTAATCGCTCTATAGCCTATACTGTGACAAAAAGTGAATAAAGTTGTTTTATTCATAGACTATCAAAAAAGTCAACAAATATTCAGTGTAGTAATTTTGTATTGTTGCATCTTATGTGTTTTTCTCAAATCTATTTGTTATTTTTATTTTGGTCATTTTATTACATATAATTAGCATCTCTGCCATCAAAATTTTAGTTAATTTGAACTTTCTTGTTAAACTTTTACTTTACATAGTTAATCATCTTTACTGAAAATGCCAAAAAGAGAATAAGATAAAATATAATTTACTCTAGAACATCATTATGCTATTAATGTTTTTATGTATAGATACTTAAGAAACTTTTTCTTTTTGCATTTTATTTTATTTTATATTTCTATTTTATGATATATGAGTTATTGACAATGATATATTTTAAATCGCATACATCTATATAATAATAAACAAAGTATACATAGTTACACTTGGTGTAATAGTTCTCACACAATCAATTTTTTTTTTCTTTCTAATATTGCATTGTGTTTGCATACATAGCTTACTATATATAATACCTAATTACAAAATATATTTTGCTACACTACAAAAAAAAACTTCTAATTTAAAACACAATTTCAAATAACAATTATTGAATTTTTAAAAATATACAATCTAATATATTAATTCAATAATTATCTAATAAAAAATAATCATATCAAATTTTCCCGCGCATCACACAAGTCTGCGACTAGTTTTTAATTATATTACATCTAATTTTGTACTCCAAATGATATTTTAAGGTTAAATTCCACAATTATAAATGATTTTTAATTTAGATAACCTTTAAAATTAGGTCAATGTCATTTTTGAAAGTGGGAAATTATAGAAAAATAAATGTGACTTTCAACTTATGGACCAAAATGAACCCACTGGAGTGAATGGAATTACTAGACCGCATAGACCAAATGGACCTAGTGGATTGAATGGACCGAATTAGATCAAATTGGTCCAAATGGAGTAAAGTGGAAAGAGAATGAAATTCTAACACAAAAATACATCACAAACTCCATTCAAAAGCCAAGCAAATGAGTTAGCAAATCAAATTTATCTAGTAGTCCAAAAACCATATTATTAATTTATAAAATTTATAAAAAATATTATATTTTTACTTTTTTTTAAAAAAAATTATTTATCAAAATTTCAAATAACAACTATTGAATTTTTAAAATTATACAATCTAATATATTAATTCAATAATTATCTAATAAAAAATAATCATATAAAATTTTCCCGCGCATCATGCGAGTCTACTACTAGTTTTTAATTATATTACATCTAAGTTTGTACTCCAAATGATATTTTGAGGTTAAATTCCACAATTATAAATGATTTTTAATTTAGATAACCTTTAAAATTAGGTCAATGTCATTTTTGAAAGTGGGAAATTATAGAAAAATAAATGTGACTTTCAACTTATGGACCAAAATGAACCCACTGGACTGAATGGAATTACTAGACCGCATAGACCAAATGGACCTAGTGGACTGAATGGACCGAATTAGATCAAATTGGTCCGAATGGACTAAAGTGGAAAGAGAATGAAATTCTAACACAAAAACAAATCACAAACTCCATTCAAAAGCCAAGCAAATGAGTTAGCAAATCAAATTTATCTAGTAGTCCAAAAACCATATTATTAATTTATCCCATTTATAAAAAATATTATATTTTTACTTATTTATTTATTTATTTTTTATCATTGATATTATTATTTTAAAACCATAAAATTCATCTATTGTGAGGGAGAGAATAGTTTCCTTTAAATTATTATTATTATTATTATTATTTTAAAGTTTTACATTGACATTTGAAAATTTTCTTCTTCAAACAAAGTTGTAAGTTTTAATGGGTAAGCAAAGACAAGGCTGCTCATTACAATTTGGGGTATAAAATGATAATTTTATATATAATTATAATTGATATTGGAAAGAATCAGTAAGTTGAACACTCCGGCTTCGGTGGACTACGGCTGAAGCGAAGGCCTGCAAGGATGAACACTGTCAAAAGGGTGACTAGGGTGGACCGGCCGAATACCTTCCGATGGCTAAGTTAGTTCCTTCACAAGAATGGAATTCCAACTTTTTGGGAGTAAAAATCTCAGAATCTCATACCTTTGTTCGATTCGGACCGGTCCTTATATAGAGAACCTTGAAGCGGTTTTTCGTTTAGTAACTTCCCTCAGATTCGTGGAGATTAGCGATTTCGGATATAACTTCTTCAGCGGCTATAAGTTGTAACCGCTAGTGGAAGTTAAACACTTAGGAGAAATTGGTGGCAATGATCATGGGTTGGTTAACCGCTCCAAGACGTTGTGGTTCTGAATCTTCCACATATGTGAAGTGATTGACACGAGAAATTCCCAAGTGTTACGAGGTCATCCGTGCGCTTTGCCCATGGATGAATCATCGTACGCAAGTTGATGTCGTGTGGTCGTCCATGTGCTTTGCACATGGACAATTCTTTTGTCTAGGTCGCCAGTTGATCATTTGGCCAGATGGTGCTCTTGGACGATCCATCNGGTGGACCTCTAACATCAAAGAATTTGACATAAAACTCAACATAATAGCAAATCGATATACAAAACATGGCTAAATCACTCCCGAGCAATCAAAACAACTTGTTTTCCAACATTGCGGCCACTGTAAAGTCCTACCAAAGCGGCAGGGCCGCTCTCAAGGCCTTCAGCTATGTCCTCCACATACTTTATCTTCCCTTCTCTGATGTAAGGCAGCACTACATCCAAGAACTTGGGATAAACATTATAGTAATCAAAGACAGCAAATCCGTCCATGTGAATCCTTTTATAAATAAGACACATCAAATTCTGAACACCTTCAGGCTGAACAAGATTGTATTGTGAGACCATTCCACATACCGCAATCCTGCCATGGTCTCTCATATTGAGAAGCACAGCATCAAGCATTTTCCCCCCAACATTCTCAAAGTAGATATCAATGCCCTCAGGGAAGTACCTGGTGACACTCAGAAATAGTGAAGACTGTATTTAGGGCCTGAGATAACATTTCAATAGCTCATAATTAACAGCTGTGGGCTGAAACTTAAATTGGGAGAATATGCTCCTTTGATTTTTTTTTTTTTTAAATTATTTTCCTTTCCTCCCCTTCTCCATATTCTGCCTCCTCCTTTATTTATTTATTTATTTTTTAATCAGACAGGCCTGGCCATGTTAGTGGATGCAGTATAACCATTATTTTAAAAAGGATTTGCAAATGCATAATCAATACTACAATAATATAACTTACGAATTTCCATTACCATCTTAATCCTTTCTTGTTAATAAGATTTTCCATTAATGTGCTATCACCATGCATCTACCTACATAGAAAAATCAAATATAAAATCTGCAATTGAAGAATGTACACTTTCATGTGCAAATTCATTTACATGGCTTTGTCTGTAATGTCATTCATAAGAAGACATGGTTTCATTGTGATGAATGGTTACATCAAGGATAAAGGAGGTAAAATTATTATACAAATTGATGAAATGGTGCATTCTACATCCTAACAATTTTTTTTTTTTGGGGATATTTTATAAAAAGGCCTCAACCCATTGGCCATGCTTCCAATGCAACGATTAAGCTTCTAGTAATGTAAACCATGAACTCACCCGAAGCTAGTAATTTCTAATATCATTAGGATGATCAAGACCATGTCATGTATGTTCTCCTTAATAGTATAAAAATATAGACACACACACATATATATAGATAATAAGAAAGATAGAACAACTTTATATATCCATCTGATGTCCAATGATTAATTAAAGCTACAGAGCAAGAAATGTGTTAAGAAATATTTATAGATACTGACCTCTTCAAAGCTCCGTCCAAGTCAGTTTCTTCCTTATAGTTGAAAGCCTCATCAAACCCAAACTTGTTCCGTATTAGATCAACCTGCATGACATCAAAGCACAGAAAGAAGATAGAAATTTTTTGTTGAGTATTGACTGGCCTGCTTATTCCCTTCTAGAGCAGAGAAGGGAAGGAGAAAGAAAGATATTGCATGGCTAACAACTCTAGCAAGAAATCAATCCTTTCAAAACCATGCAATGATTACTTCCTATAAAGAATTATTTATGTATATGACGTTTGTATTTCTAAAACAAGGACTTCAATATACCTTTTGTTTCCCATCCAAAATTTTCAAGAAGAAAACCAGGTATACATAGTGGTCAGAAGATTTTAGTCCAACCGTAGAACCATTCCATGAGAAGAGAAAATTGGGAATTATTTTCGTATTAATTAGTAAGAATTATATGAGTTTATAAGTTTTCCTGTGGAAATTTCATTATTTCATAGAAAAAGAAGCGACTGTAAGAACAAAAGAAGTAAGCTTCATGTTAGAAAGAGAGAAATTCTAATGTTCTGAGAGTTCACGTATTGGGTCAGATTGACTACAAATTTTAGAAGAAATCCAATGACACGTGACGAGATCAGGTTAGCAATGCTTAATCATGGTCATTGCATGTAATCGAATCATATTATGGAAAGATAACCAAAAAAAAAAAGTTCAATGCAGGCAGTGGATAAAGAATAGATAGGGCCCAACTTTGAAGCATGCCAAATAGAAATAGCTCACCTTTTCTTTACTTCCAGCACTACCAACTACATAGCAACCCATCAATTTTGCAAATTGCCCAACAAGCTGACCAACTGCACCTGATGCAGCAGAAATGAAGACATACTCTCCTTTCTTAGGAGAACAAACTTCATAAAAACCGGCATAAGCAGTCAAACCAGGCATACCTAGAATAAAATCCAAATGTTCAGCCAATTATAGGGCGGATATTAGTTGATGGAAAGCTAAAATGGCAGAACCTCACCTAATCTTGTCAAATGTTCATTTAATAACATTGACTGTTGCAATGTTGCTAAACATCCATATTAAAATGCACATTGTTGGTATATAATTAATTAAAACAGAATGTACATAGCAAACTTAGTCAAAAACCTAGAATTATCTAACCAATTAGACTACTAAACTCAACACATAATTTCAATTAAGAATACATACTTTGTTCAGAATCAACTACATCTACCAATTATATCTGATCTAAAGCCACAATCATAAACAGTTGTAATTACGAAATCTTTTCCAGCAAACCACAGAGCCAGCTCACTGAATTGATCAAGGACCCAACTGCATCGCACTAGCTCCAAATTTCAACACAAGAAAGGAATTGAATTCATGCTTCTCAGGATCAAAGTTCAAGGATATGGATTACCCGTTCAAGTTTTGATTCAAACTTTTGAGGGTTACAATTACAATGTAAGGGTCATCACCATGGAATAACTATTAACTGTCATTGTTTATAACTATGACAACTAACTAGTAAGAGAAAAATAGACAAATGGCAGTAAGAAACTATGAAACTCACATAGTTTTATGGTGCATTTGCAAATATAGAGCATCTGAAAATATGAAGTAATCACCTTCAAATAAGAATTTTACAAGCTAACACATGCATATCTAATTCATACATACAAACACACAGCCAAGCAGACATGCATATCCAAATCATACACATGCATGCGCATACACAAGCAGCATTCATTGTAATTTAATAGCTAATTCAATCTAGAATATTTCATTGAATGAGTAGATGACTAAGTTACCAAGAATTCCAGTATAGTAGGAAAGGGGTACATCAGTGTGCTCGATTTTAAAGAGTCCTTCCAGTTCTGTGATGAGGCTGTATTCTTCCCATGAAGTTGTGCCCCAAATCAAGTCACCTTTCTTGAAGTTTGGGTGTCCTGAATCCAAAACTTTGGCCACCCCAAACCCAGTTAATGGCTGCCTCATGTTATCATTAGAAAAAGAAATTAGAATTGCACTCATAGAACAAGATACAAGCTGAGTCATTTTACAAAGCCCACTCAACATATATATATTGCAAGAGGTGAAAATTTTTAATTTTATATAAAGCTTACAACATACAAAGAATTTGACCATTTAATTATGATTATCTTTCTAAAAATTTCAACAATATAATTATATATCCAACCCTATATGTGACATACTAATATATATTGTGATGATTTGAATAGGCAAATATCCATGATAATGTAATTTGTATTGAGTGTGAAATTGTTGGTCCAATAAATTCCCTAATGAGAGAAGCTCAGAGTTTTGCAATTTGAAAAATTTCGCTCGAGCGCAATTTTATCAAAGGCTGTTTTCTAATCAGGATTTTGTCTTGCTCAAATAAGAACCTGCTCGAGCAAGTAGCTAACACTGCTCATACGAGCAACTTAAGGAAACAGGCAAGCACCAAACAATTGAGGACTTCAGTTTCCATGCTCCTTGAGCCAAAAAGAAGACATCAGAGTTGAGAATTGAGCTTTAGGGAGCCAGAGAGCCTTAGAAAAATCTGTGTGGCTTTCATCGTTGGAGCTGCTAATTCGTTAGGAGCATATGCTTAAAGAGCTAGTTTTCTTACACTGGCTTTTTTTTATATATGCTTATACAGGATACTGAAACTCATAACCTCTGATACCATGTCAAATTACGGATTCTCTCAAAACAAAAATTATAATCCATATGCCTACAGTGGTTCCTAACGTAGAGGAAGCAAAACCAAGAAAGAGAGAGAGCTTACAGAGCCAGGAGTATAGGAGGTAAACACGTTAGGACCCTCAACTCTTGCCATCCGGATACGCATGTAAGGATCACAGGACAAGTAAAGGTTCTTCACTACTATTCCATGGGACCCCTCTTGAAGCTTCAGTTTCATGGTTCCATTGATCACTTGCATGTCCGACTCTTTAGGAAAACCAGACACGTAGTCCTTCAATATTACTTGCTTGTTCCTCACTTCTTCACCAACAACACCACTAGCCATTGTTAGTCTTTCTAGGAGCTTCTGGTGTTTCAATGTTTCTCTCCGTCAATCTATGCTGTGTGCTCAGTTTCAATTATTGTTGCTTTTATATATCAAGTTTGTGGACTGAGGAGATGACACGTGTGTGAGCCAAACGCTTTGAGAAATCAGCTACTGCAATGCATGTTATCCATTTGATTTTGTCTTGATCGTCCTTAAATTATTGTCTACTTTAAAAAAAGTTAGATACACACAATTTTTCATTACCATTTTTAACTAATTTGTACTACTTTGTAGAAATTTTAATAATATATTTTTGGCGAAACATTATCTGAATTTAAATTAAAAATGAGAATTTTAATAGGAGTATTTCAAACTATGATATAGTGGCACCGGCACAATACGAGAGGTACAAAATTATATGCACTACGATACGACACAACATTTTTTTGAAAAATTAAGATATAACATAGAAGGAATAAAAAATTAATTGATTAATTAATATTTATTTTTAAATATATATTATTTAGTTTAACTTACAATTTAGGCTTAAAGATAATTACCAACAATCAAAATTTTAAAAAAAAAAATCTAAAAGTAATTTAAAAGTAATAAGATATCACAGATAAGTACATTAATACCCCTTAAATGGTGTTCAAATTACAAAGAAACAGTTTAAATAATTCAAGTTAATAAATAAATTGACCACCGGGCCTAGTTGCCTGTGTGGTACCCGGTACCCTATGTGGCCGCTTAAAGTTAATAAATAAATTGAAATAATTTAAGCAAATAACCTACACACTACAAATAATTTTTTTAAGTGAAATACCCAAATTTATTATACCAAATAATGAATAAATATATATACACAAATTGATAGAGAGAAAACCTAGTCACTACCTTGCAATTGAAAACAAAAAATGTGATGTGGGTTCCAGGTAATTCAACTGGTAAAGTCTCTAAGGGATAAATAAGAGGTCTGAGGTTCAATCCTCGCCTACACTAAAAACCAATTAATGTCTTAATTTGGTGATAAAGAATTTTATCAAGAGCGAACACCATATATTGAAATTTTATTAAAAAAAAAAAAAAAAAAAAAAACTGCCATGAAAGTACTATCCGAAAGCATTGCCTTGTAGACAGTCCCCATTTTTCCCAACGTAATGACATTGTTTGCACTAAAATTGTAGGTTGCTTTTTCTGAGCTTCTTCAAACTTATTTTTGTAGCCATCTTCTCTAATAATGAAATCTGTGGATCAAATCACTATCCATGAGTACTTTAAAAAAAAATGTTCGTAGAGCATGTCAAGATAACAAAGTGTAACTTTTCAATAATTAAATTTAAAACTAGTAATTGGGAAATTTTGCCTGACACATGATATCACATACAAGGTGAAGTTAATGACAGTGCATTACGAAAAGTTAAGATTATGGTATAAAACGATTCTAAAATATTAATTAATACAATTTTCTTTTCCTTTTCCATTTAAATGAAGATTTTTCTACTTTCAAAATGAAAGCAAGGAATCGTGTCCAAAGAGCCTTTAGGGGACCCAAAAAAAAAAAAAAAAACCCTTTCATCTAAATGACCTTGATTTTTTTTTTTTTTTTAATTTCATTTCTTAAAAATATTGATTCTTTTTTATTATTATTATTGAATTTTGTTCTACTTTTATTCTGTGTTCAATATGATTCTTCCATCCACCAATTGGACTACTGTTAAAGCTTCCAAAACGTTGTCATTTTGATTTTTTGTGGTTACATTCCACGATTATAAATGCTTTTAATTTAGACAACCTTTAATATTAGGTCAATGTCATTTTTGAGAGTAGGAAATTATAGAAAGATAAATGTGACTTTAACTTAAGGACTGAAATTGATCAAAGTAAAGTAAATGTAATAAGTGGACCAAAATGGACTAAATGGACCCACTAGACTGAATTGGACTGCAGTAGACTGAAGTGTACCAAATAGACCGAAAGGATCAAATTAGGCTAAATGGACTGAAATGGGCTAAATGGACTGAGTGGACTAAATGGACAAAAGTGGCAGTAGACCGAAATGGACAGAAGTGGGCCAAAGGGACCGAAATAGACTGAAGTGGAGCAAATGGATGTAGTGGACCATATTGGACCAAATCGAACTGAAGTTTAGCGAATGGTCCAAATAAACCAAAGTAGACCGAATATACTGAAGTAAACCGAAATGGAGAGAGAATGTGGTTCTAACCCAAAAACACACCACAAGGCACAAGCTACATTCAAAAGCCATGATAATGAGTTAGCAAATCAAACTTTATCTAATAGTCCAAAAACCATATTAGTAATTTACCCTCTTTAAAAAAGAAATTATTATCTTTTTACTTTTATTTTTATTTTTATTAAATAATAGTATTATTTTAAAAACCACAAAACTCATCTATTGTAAGAGAGAGAATAGATTCCCTTAAATAATTATTATTATTTATTTTAAGTTTTACACTGACATTTTGAAAATTTTCATTTTCAAACAAAGTGGTAAATTTTAATTGGCATGCAAAGACAAGGCCGCTCATTACAATTTGAGGTATAAGAAGATAATTTTACATATAATTAGTATTTTTTTTTTCATTTTAATATAGTATTTAAATGCTTCTTGTTTCTTGATATGAAAGATTATTAATTAATTTTTTCATTTTAAGCTAATGCTTACGGCTACGTTGCTTTGTCTTGGACTGTTCCTGTGCATTGTCGCATATGATTAAGGTCATCAATCTCTCAACCTGAAACAGATATTTCTCAAAGCTACTTTTTTAATTCCAAGAAATGATAATGGCTTATTTAACAATATCTCTGGCTCAAATTGTATTGCACACCAAACTAAGCAACTCTCAAGTTTTCATTGTACACTAGAATGAATAATACACATGCCTGCAAATCAGATTCTAAAAAATATCAATTCACATTCTTTAGAGATGGAGCCAGGTTTTTATTATCTTACAGGTCTCAAAGCTTACTAAACATTGTTTCCTTAATAAGATATAACATATCATTCATGACTAAGTTAAAGGTTGAAACTCATATAATGTGGTTTTGTAAATTGTCAAAGTTCCTTCGTTTAGATTTATTGTACTCAACACCAAACCATAAACCTTTCTCTGGCTGCAGACAAGGCTTTATTAAACTACCACAAGGTGGACCTCTAACATCGAAGAATTTGACATAAAACTCAACATAATAGCAAATGGATACATAAATCATGGCCAAATCACTCCCGAGCAATCAAAACAACTTGTTTCCCAACATTGCGGCCACTATAAAGTCCTGCCAGAGCAGCAGGGCCACTCTCAAGGCCTTCAGCTATGTCCTCCACATACATTATCTTCCCTTCTCTGATGTAAGGCAGCATTACATCCAAGAACTTGGGATAAATGTTATAGTAATCAGAGACAGCAAATCCTTTCATGTGAATTCTTTTATAAATAAGACACATCAAGTTCTGAACACCTTCAGGCTGATCAAGATTGTATTGTGAAACCAGTCCACATACAGAAATCCTGCCATGGTCTTTCATATTGAGAAGCACAGCATCAAGCATTTTTCCCCCTACGTTCTCAAAGTAGATATCAATGCCCTCAGGGANTTTTTTTTTTTTTTGGTGTTTAGATTTTGGGGGGCCTTAAGGCAATGCCTAAGTGACTTTGTATTGGTTTGGATACAGCTTAATTACGCGTTGCGTTTTCTAAGTTGCATTTTCTAAGTTGCGTTTTCAGTTTTTTTTTTTTTTTTTTTGCTGGAGTTCTTGACTTTTTAGAGACAATATTTACTGTGCATAAACAGTGTATGCACTATTCATACACCATGCATACACTGTTTACGCATTAAAAATATTTAAAATTGGTCTTACAGTACTATTTATACATTTAAAAATTATTTTCTTACAGTGTTTTCAGCAACAATCAGTTTTCAGTAACAATCAATTTTCAGCAACAATAAGTTGTATCCAAACGGACCGTCTTGAACCGACCCTGTGCATGGTTGCATATGATTAAGGCCATCAATCTCTCAACCTGAAACAGATATTTCACAGAGCTACTTGTTTATTCCAAGAAATGATAATGGCTTATTTGACAGCACCTTTGGCTCAAATTGCATTGTGCGCCAAACAGAGCTACTCTCAAGTTTTCGTTGTACACCAGAATGAATAATTTATGTTCCTGCAAATCGGATTCCTAAAAATATCAATTCACATTCTCTAGAGATGGAGCCAGGTTTTTTCTATCTTACAGACCTCAAAGCTAACCAAACATAGTTTCCATAATGAGATATAACATACCATCCATGACTAAGTTAAAGGTTGAAAACCATATAATGAGCATGGTTTGTAAATGTTCAAAGTTCCTTCTCGTAGATTTCCTGTACTAAAACACCAAGCCATAAACCAGACAGAGCTTTGTTAAACTACTACAGGGTGGACCTCTAACATCAAAGAATTTGACATAAAACTCAACATAATAGCAAATCGATATACAAAACATGGCTAAATCACTCCCGAGCAATCAAAACAACTTGTTTTCCAACATTGCGGCCACTGTAAAGTCCTACCAAAGCGGCAGGGCTGCTCTCAAGGCCTTCAGCTATGTCCTCCACATACTTTATCTTCCCTTCTCTGATGTAAGGCAGCACTACATCCAATAACTTGGGATAAACATTATAGTAATCAAAGAAAGCAAATCCGTCCATGTGAATCCTTTTAAAAATAAGACACATCAAATTCTGAACACCTTCAGGCTGAGCAAGATTGTATTGTGAGACCATTCCACATACTGCAATCCTGCCATGGTCTCTCATATTGAGAAGCACAGCATCAAGCATTTTCCCCCCAACATTCTCAAAGCAGATATCAATGCCGTCAGGGAAGTACCTGGTGACATCGGAAATAGTGAAGACTGTATTTAGTGCCTGAGATAACGTTTCAATAGCTCATAATTAACAGCTGTGGGCTGGAACTTAAATTGGTAGAATATGCACCTTTGATTTAAAAAATAAATAAATAATTTCCTATCCTCCCCCATTGATGAAACTTAAATTGGTAAAATTACTATACAAATTGATGAAATGGTGCATTCTTTATTCTAACAGTCTCTATTTTTGGATATTTTATAGAAAGGCCTCAACCCATTGGCCATGCTTCCAATGCAACGATTTTTTTTTTTTTTTTGATAAACGCTTCGCAACAATTAATCTGCTAGTAACGTAAACCATGGAACTCACCCGAAGCTAGTAATTTCTAATATCATTAGGATGATCAAGACCGTGTCATGTATGTTATCCTTAATAGTATAAAAATATAGACATACACACATATATAGATGAAAAGAAAGATAGAAGGAACAACTTTATATCCATCTGATGTCCAATGATTAATTAAAGCTACAGAGCAAGAAATGTGTTAGGAAATATTTATAGAGACTGACCTCTTCAAAGCTCCGTCCAAGTCAGTTTCTTCCTTATAATTGAAAGCCTCATCAAACCCAAACTTGTCCCGTAGTAGATCAACCTGCATGACATCAAAGCGCAGAAAGAAGATAGAAATTTTTTGTTGAGTATTGACTGGCCTGCTTATTCCCTTCTAGAGCAGAGAAGGGAAGGAGAAAGAAAGATATTGCATGGCTAACAACTCTTGCAAGAAAACTATCCTTTCAAAACCATGCAATGATTACTTCCTATAAAGAATTATTTATGAATATGATGTTTGTATTTCTAAAACAAGGCCTTCAATATACCTTTTGTTTCCCATCCAAAATTTTCAAGAAGAAAACCAGGTATACATAGTGGTCAGAGGATTGTAGTCCATTAACCATAGAACCATTCCATAGGAAGAGAAAATTGGGATTTATTTTGGTATTGATTAGTAAGAATAATATGAGTTTATAAGTTTTCCTATGGAAATTTCATTAATGTCATAGAAAAAGAAGCGATTGTAAGAACAAAAGAAGTAAGCTTCATGTTAGAAAGAGAGAAATTCTAATGTTCTGAGAGTTCACATATTGGGTCAGATTGACTACAAATTTTCAAATAAATCCAATGACACTTGACGAGATCAGGTTAGCAATGCTTAATCATGGTCACTGCATGTAATTGAATCATATTATGAAAAGATAACACACACACACACCAAAAAAAAGTTCAATGCAGGCGGTGGATAAAGAATAGATAGGGCCCAACTTTGAAGCATGCCAAATAGAAATAGCTCACCTTTTCTTTACTTCCAGCACTACCAACTACATAGCAACCCATCAACTTTGCAAATTGCCCAACAAGCTGACCAACTGCACCTGATGCAGCAGAAATGAAGACATACTCTCCTTTCTTAGGAGAACAAACTTCATAAAAACCGGCATAAGCAGTCAAACCAGGCATACCTAGAATAAAATCCAAATGTTCAGCCAATTATAGGGAGGATATTAGTTGATGGAAAGGACAAATGACAGAATCTCACCTAATCTTGTCAAATGTTCATTTAATAACATTGACTGTAGCAATGTTGCTAAACATCCATATTAAAATGCACATTGTTGGTATGTAATTAATTTAAACAGAATGTACATAGCAGACTTAGTTGAAAACCTAGAATTATCTAACCAACTAGACTACAAAACTCAACACATAATTTCAATTAAGAATACATACTTTGTTCAGAATCAACTACATCTACCAATTATATCTGATCTAAAGCCACAATCATAAACAGCTGTAATTACGAAATCTGTTCCAGCAAACTACAGAGCCAGCTCACTGAATTGATCAAGGACCCAACTGTACTGCACTAGCTCCAAATTTCAACACAAGAAAGGAATTGAATTCATGCTTCTCAGGATCAAAGTTCAAGGATATGGATTATCCGTTCAAGTTTTGATTCAAATTTATGAGGGTTATAATTACAATGTAAGGGTCATCACCATGGAACAACTATTAACCGTCATTGTTTTTAAATATGACAACTAACTAGTAAGAGAAAAATAGACAAATGGCAGTAAGAAACTATGAAACTCACATAGTTTTATGGTGCATTTGCATATATAGAGCATCTGAAAATATTAAGTAATCACCTTCAAATAAGAATTTTACAAGCTAACACATGCATATCCAATTCATACATACAAACATACACCCAAGCAGACATACATATCCAAATCATACACATGCATGCGCATACACAAGCAGCATTCATTGTAATTTAATAGCTAATTCAATCTAGAATATTTCATTGAATGAGTAGATGACTAAGTTACCAAGAATTCCAGTATAGTAGGAAAGGGGGACATCAGTGTGCTCGATTTTAAAGAGTCCTTCCAGTTCTGTGATGAGGCTGTATTCTTCCCATGAAGTTGTGCCCCAAATCAAGTCACCTTTCTTGAAGTTTGGGTGTCCTGAATCCAAAACTTTGGCCACCCCAAACCCAGTTAATGGCTGCCTCATGTTATCATCAGAAAAAGAAATTAGAATTGCACTCATAGAACAAGATACAAGCTGAGTCATCTTACAAAGCCCACTCAACATATATATATATATATATTGCAAGAGAATTTTTTTAATTTTTTAAATTTAGATAATGCTTACAACATACAAAGAATTTGACCATTTATTTAATTGCCATTCAATTATGATTATCTATCTAAAACTTTCAACAATATAATTTTCCAACCCTATATTTTACATACTAATATATATTGTGATGATTTGAATTGGCAAATATCCATGACAATGTAATTTGTATTGAGTGTGAAATTGTTGGTCCAATAAATTCCCTAATGAGAGAAGCTCAGAGTTTTGCAATTTGAAAAATCTCGCTCGAGCGCAATTTTATCAGAGGATGTTTTCTAATCAGGATTTTGTCTTGCTCAAATAAGAACCTGCTCGAGCAAGTAGCTAACACTGCTCATACGAGCAACTTAAGGAAACAGGCAAGCACCAAACAATTGAGGACTTCAGTTTCCATGCTCTATGAGCCGAAAAGAAGACATCAGAGTTGAAAATTGAGCTTTAGGGAGCCAGAGTCCCTTAGAAAAATCTGTGTGGCTTTCATCGTTGGAGCTGCTAATTCGTTAGGAGCATATGCTTAAAGAACCTAGTTTTCTTACACTGGCTTCTTTTTTTATATATATATGCTCGCACAGGTGGATTGAACTCATGACAAATTATCGATTCTCTTAAAAGGAGATGGATAATTTATTCATTTATTATAACAACAACAATTATTATCCACATGCCTACAGGGGAGGAAGCAAAACCAAGAAAGCAGAGAGAGAGAGAGAGAGAGAGAGAGAGAGAGCTTACAGAGCCAGGAGTATATGGGGTAAGCACGTTAGGACCCTCAACCCTTGTCATCCGGATACGCATGTAAGGATCACAGGACAAGTAAAGGTTCTTCACTACTATTCCATGAGACCCCTCTTGTAGCTTAAGTTTCATGGTTCCATTGATCACTTGCATGTCCGACTCTTTAGGAAAACCAGTCACGTAGTCCTTCAATATTACTTGCTTGTTCCTCACTTCTTCACCAACAACACCACTAGCCATTGTTAGTCTTTCTAAGAGCTTCTGGTGTTTCAGTGTTTCTCTCCGTCAATCTAGCTGTGTTTTCAGTTTCAACTATTGTTGCTTTTATAATATGAAGTTTGTGGACTGAGGACATGACACGTGTGTGTGCGCCAAACACTTGAGAAATCCACTACTGCAATGCATGTTTTCGTCATTAAAATATTGCCTACTTTAAAAAAAGTTAGATATACACAATTTTTCATTACCATTTTTAACCTAATTTGTACTGCTTTATCGAAATTTTAATAATATTTTTTTGGCAAAACATTTAAATTAAAAATGAGAATTTTAATAGGAGAGTTTCAAACTATAATATAGTGGCACGACACAATACGAGAGGTACAAAATTATATGCATTTCGATAAGACACAACATTTTTTGAAAAATTAAGATATGACAGAAGGAATAAAAAGTTAATTGTTTAAATTAATATTTATTTTTGAATATATATTATTTAGTTTAACCTATAATTTAGGTTTAAAAAATAATTACCAACAATCAAAATTTAAAAAAAGATATATCTAAAATTAATTTAAAAGTAATAATATATCGCAAATAAGTGCATTAATACCCCTTAAATGCTGTTCAAATTACAAAGAAACATTTTAAATAATTCAATTTATTAAATAAATTGAAATAATTTAAGCAAATAACCTACACACTACAAATTATTTTTTTTAAATGAAAAACAAAAATTTATTATACCAAATAATAAATAAATAAAAATACACAAATTGATAGAGAAAAAACCTAGTCACTACCTTGCAAGAAAAAAAAATGTGATGTGAGTTCCAGTTAACTCAACTGGTAAAATCTCTACTGATTGAATAAAAGATTATTAGGAGCAAACACCATATATTGAAATTTTCTCAAAAAAAAAAAGAAAAAAGAAAAAAAGAAAAGAAAAGAAAGAGGTGTAGGAACAAGCAACTTTGTTTTGTTCTTTTTCTCTTGTACAAATGAGTCACAACCGTGTTTGGGACGTATTCCTATTAAGTAAATAATTCTTTTTCTCATGATACCTATTAAATAAATAATTATTATGTCTCAAACTAGCCAATGTGATCAGCTTCGATTGTGTGATGCATGAAACCTCTTAACTGCCATGGAAGTACCGTCCGAAAGCATTGCCTTGTAGACAGTCCCCATTTTTCCTGACGTAATGACATTGTTTGCACTAAAATTGTAGGTTGCTTTTTCTGAGCTTCTTCAAACTCGTTTTTGTAGCCATCTTCTCTAATAATGAAATCTGTGGATCAAATCACTATACATGAGTACTTTAAGAAAAAATGTTCGTAGAGCATAAATGAATTAGGAGAATTCAAGAGTATGTCAAGATAACAAAGTGTAACTTTTCAATAATTAAATTTAAAACTAGTAATTGGGAAATTTTGCCTGATTCATGATATCACATACAAGGTGATGTTAATGACAGTGCATTAGGAAAAGTTAAGATTATGGTATAAAATGATTCTAAAATATTAATTAATACAATTTTTTTTCCTTTTCCATTTGAATGAAGATTTTTGTACTTTCAAAGTGAAAGCAAGGAATCGTGTCCAAAGAACCTTTAGGGGACCAAAAAAAAAAAAAAAACCCTTTCATCTAAATGACCTTGATTTTTTAAAAATTTCATTTCTTAAAAATATTGAATTTTTTTTAATCGAATTTTGTTCTACTTTTATTCTGTGTTCAATATGATTCTTCCATCCACCAATTGGACTACTGTTAAATCTTCCAAAATGTTGTCATTTTGATTTTTTGAGGTTACATTCCACGATTATAAATGCTTTTAATTTAGACAACCTTTAATATTGGGTCAATGTCATTTTTGAAAGTAGGAAATTATAGAAAGATAGATGTGACTTTAACTTCAGGACTGAAATGGATTAAAGTAAAGCGAATGGAATGAAGTATACCAAAATGGACTAAATGAACCCACTAGACCGAATTGGATTGCAGTTGATTGAAGTGTACCAAATAGACCGAAAGGACCAAATTAGGTGAAATAGACTAAAGTGGAGCAAATGGATGAAGTGGACCGTATTGGACCATATCAAACTGAAGTTTAGCGAATGGTCCAAATAGACCAAAGTAGACCAAATATGCTGAAGTAGACTGAAATGGAAAGAGAATGGGGTTCTAACCCAAAGACACCACAATCTACATTCAAAAGCCATGATAATGAGTTAGCAAATCAAACTTTATCTAATATCCAAAAACCATATTAGTAATTTACCCTCTTTAAAAAAAAAATCATTATCTTTTTACTTTACTTTTTATTTTTATTAAATAATAGTATTATTCTAAAAACCACAAAACTCATCTATTGTAAGAGAGAGAATAGTTTCCTTTAAATAATAATTATTATTTATTTTAAGTTTTACATTGACATTTTGAAAATTTTCATTTTCAAACAAAGTGGTAAATTTTAATTGGTATGCAAAGACAAGGCCGCTCATTACAATTTGATGTATAAGACGATAATTTTATTTATAATTAGTATTTTTTTTTTCATTTTAATATAGTATTTAAATGCTTCTTGTTTCTTGATATGAAAGATTATTAATTAATTTTTTCATTTTAAGCTAATGCTTACGGCTACGTTGCTTTGTCTTGAACTGTTCCTGCGCGTTGTCGCATATGATTAAGGTCATCAATCTCTCAACCTGAAACAGATATTTCTCAAAGCTACTTTTTTAATTCCAAGAAATGATAATGGCTTATTTGACAATATCTCTGGCTCAAATTGTATTGCACACCAAACTAAGCTACTTTCAAGTTTTCATTGTACACTAGAATGAATGATACACATGCCTGCAAATCAGATTCTTAAAAATATCAATTCACATTCTTTAGAGATGGAGCCAGGTTTTTATTATCTTACAGGTCTCAAAGCTTACTATACATAGTTTCCTTAATAAGATATAACATATCATTCATGACTAAGTTAAAGGTTGAAACTCATATAATGTGGTTTTGTAAATTGTCAAAGTTCCTTCTTTTAGATTTATTGCACTCAACACCAAACCATAAACCTTTCCCTGGCTGCAGACAGGGTTTTATTAAACTACCACAAGGTGGACCTCTAACATCGAAGAATTTGACATAAAACTCAACATAATAGCAAATGGATACATAAATCATGGCCAAATCACTCCCGAGCAAACAAAACAACTTGTTTCCCAACATTGCGGCCACTATAAAGTCCTACCAGAGCAGCAGGGCCACTCTCAAGGCCTTCAGCTATGTCCTCCACATACATTATCTTCCCTTCTCTGATGTAAGGCAGCATTACATCCAAGAACTTGGGATAAATGTTATAGTAATCAAAGACAACAAATCCTTTCATGTGAATCCTTTTATAAATAAGACACATCAGGTTCTGAACACCTTCAGGCTGATCAAGAATATTGTATTGTGAAACCTGTCCACATACAGAAATTCTGCCATGGTCTTTCATATTGAGAAGCACAGCATCAAGCATTTCCCCCCCTACGTTCTCAAAGTAGATATCAATGCCCTCAGGGAAGTACCAGGTGACACTCAGAAATAGTGAAGACTGTATTTAGTGCATGAGATAACATTTCAATAGCTCATAATTAACAGCTGTGGGCAGAAACTTAAATTGGGAGAATATGCACCTTTGGTTTAAAAAATAAATAAATAATTTCTATCCTCCCCTTCCCCTTATTCTGCCTCGTTTTTTTTTTTTTTTAATCAGACGGGCTTGGGCATGTTAGTGGATGCAGTATAACCATTATTTTAAAAAGGATTTGCAAATGCATAATCAATACTGCAATAATATAATCTTACAAATTTCCGTTACCATCTTAATCCTTTCTTGTTAATAGGATTTTCCATTAATGTGCTATCACCATGCATCTACCTACATAGAAAAATCAAATATAAAATCTGCAATTGAAGAACGTACACTTTCATGTGCAAAGTCATTTACATGGCTTTGTCTGTAAGACATGGTTTCATTGTGATGAATGGTTACATCAAGGATACAGGAGGTAAAATTATTATACAAATTGATGAAATGGTGCATTCTACATTCTAACAATCTCTTTTTTTGGATATTTTATAGAAAGGCCTCAACCCATTGGCCTTGCTTCCAATGCAACGATTAAGCTGCTAGTAACGTAAACCATGGAACTCACCTGAAGCTAGTAATTTCTAATATCATTAGGATGATCAAGACCGTGTCATGTATGTTATCCTTAATAGTATAAAAATATAGACCCGCACATAAATAGATTATAAGAAAGATAGACGGAACAACTTTATATCCATCTGATGTCCAATGATTAATTAAAGCTACAGAGGAAGAAATGTGCTAAGAAATATTTACCGATACTGACCTCTTCAAAGCTCCAACCAAGTCAGTTTCTTCCTTATAATTGAAAGCCTCATCAAACCCAAACTTGTTCCGTAGTAGATCAACCTGCATGACATCAAAGCACAGAAAGGAGATAGAAATTTTTTTGTTGAGTATTGACTGGCCTGCACCCTTCTAGAACAGAGAAGGGAAGGAGAAAGAAAGCTATTGTATGGCTAACAACTGTAGCAAGAAATCTATCCTTTCAAAACCATGCAATGATTACTTCCTATAAAGAATTATTTATGTATATGATGTTTGTATTTCTAAAGCAAGGCCTTCAATATACCTTTTGTTTCCCATCCAAAATTGTCAAGAAGAAAACCAGGTATACATAGTGGTCAGAAGATAGTAGTCCATTAACTATAGAACCATTCCATGGGAAGAGAAAATTGGGAAGTATCTTGGTATCAATTAGTAAGAATTATATGAGTTTATAAGTTTTCCTGTGGAAATTTCATTATGTCATAGAAAAAGAAGTGACTGTAAGAACAAAAGAAGTAAGCTTCATGTTAGAAAGAGAGAAATTCTAATGTTCTGAGAGTTCATATATTGGGTCAGGTTGACTACAAATTTTCGAAGAAATACAATGACATGTGATGAGATCAGGTTAGCAATGCTTAATCACGGTCATTGCATGTAATTGAATCATATTATGAAAAGATAACCAAAAAAATCAAAAAAAAAATTCAATGCAGGCAGTGGATAAAGAATAGATAGGGTCCAACTTTGAAGCATGCCAAATAGAAATAGCTCACCTTTTCTTTACTTCCAGCACTACCAACTACATAGCAACCCATCAACTTTGCAAATTGCCCAACAAGCTGACCAACTGCACCTGATGCAGCAGAAATGAAGACATACTCTCCTTTCTTAGGAGAACAAACTTCATAAAAACCAGCATAAGCAGTCAAACCAGGCATACCTAGAATAAAATCCAAATGTTCAGCCAATTATAGGGCGGATATTAGTTGATGGAAAGGTAAAATGGCAGAATCTCACCTAATCTTGTCAAATGTTCATTTAATAACATTGACTGTTGCAATGTTGCTAAACATCCATATTAAAATGCACATTGTTGGTATGTAATTAATTTAAACAGAATGTACATAGCAAACTTAGTTGAAAACCTAGAATTATCTAACCAACTAGACTACTAAACTCAACACATAATTTCAATTAAGAATACATACTTTGTTCAGAATCAACTACATCTACCAATTATATCTGATCTAGAGCCACAATCATAAACAGTTGTAATTACGAAATCTGTTCCAGCAAACTACAGAGCCAGCTCACTGGATTGATCAAGGACCCAACTGTACCACACTAGCTCGAAATTTCAACACAAGAAAAGAATTGAATTCATGCTTCTCGGGATCAAAGTTAAAGGATATGGATTATCCGTGCAAATTTTGATTCAAACTTTTGAGGGTTATAATTACAAAGTAAGGGCCATCACCATGGAATAACTATTAACCATCATTGTTTTTAACCATGACAACTAACTAGTAAGAGAAAAATAGACAAATGGCAGTAAGAAACTATGAAACTCACAGTTTTATGGTGCATTTGCATATATAGCACATCTGAAAATATGAAGTAATCACCTTCAAATAAGAATTTTACAAGCTAACACATGCATAACCAATTCATACATACAAACACACCCAAGCAGACATGCATATCTAAATCATACACATGCAGGCGCATGCACAAGCAGCATTCATTGTAATTTAATAGCTAATTCAATCTAGAATATTTCATTGAATGAGTAGATGACTAAGTTACCAAGAATTCCAGTATAGTAGGAAAGGGGTACATCAGTGTGCTCGATTTTAAAGAGTCCTTCCAGTACTGTGATGAGGCTGTATTCTTCCCATGAAGTTGTGCCCCAAATCAAGTCACCTTTCTTGAAGTTTGGGTGTCCTGAATCCAAAACTTTGGCCACCCCAAACCCAGTTAATGGCTGCTTCATGTTATCATCAGAAAAAGAAATTAGAATTGCACTCAATGAACAAGATACAAGCTGAGTCATTTTACAAAGCCCACTCAACATATATATATATATATATTGCAAGAGGTGGAAATTTTAAAATTTATATAATGCTTACAACATACAATGAATTTGACCATTTAGTTAATTTCCATTTAATTATGATTATCTTTCTAAAAATTTCAACAATGTAATTTTCCAACCCTATATGTTACGTACTAATATATATTGTGATGATTTGAATTGGCAAATATCCATGACAATGTAATTTGTATTGAGTGTGAAAATGTTGGGCCAATAAATTCCCTAAAACCTGCTCGAGCAAGCAGCTAACACTGCTCATACGAGCAACTTAAGGAAACAGGCAAGCACCAAACAATTGAGGACTTCAGTTTCCATGCTCCTTGAGCCAAAAAGAAGACATCAGAGTTGAGAATTGAGCTTTAGGGAGCCAGAGAGCCATAGAAAAATCTGTGAGGCTTTCATCGTTGGAGCTGCTAAATCTTTAGGATTAAACTCATGATCTCTTGCTCTGATACCATATCAAATTACAGATTTCTCTTAAAAGGAGATAGATAATTTCTTCATTTAATATAACAATAGCAATTATTATCCATATGCCTACAGTGGTTCCTAACATAGAGGAAGTAAAACCAAGAAAGCAGAGAGAGAGAGAGAGAGCTTACAGAGCCAGGAGAATAGGAGGTAAACACGTTAGGACCTTCAACTCTTGTCATCCGGCTACGCATGTAAGGATCACAGGACAAGTAAAGGTTCTTCACTACTATTCCATGGGACCCCTCTTGAAGCTTCAGGTTCATGGTTCCATTGATCACTTGCATGTCCGACTCTTTAGGAAAACCAGACACCTAGTACTTTAATATTACTTGCTTGTTCCTCACTTCTTCACCAACAACACCACTAGCCATTGTTAGCCTTTCTAAGAGCTTCTGGTGTTTCAGTGTTTCTCTCCGTCAATCTATGCTGTGTGTTCAGTTTCAATTATTGTTGCTTTTATAATATGAAGTCTGTGGACTGAGGAGATGACACGTGTGTGAGCCAAACACTTTGAGAAATCAGCTACTGCAATGCATGTTAGATACACACAATTTTCATTACCATTTTTAACTAATTTGTACTACTTTTGTAGAAATTTTAATAATATACTTTTGGCGAAACATTATCTGAATTTAAATAAAATATGAGAATTTTAATAGGAGAGTTTCAAACTATTATATAGTGGCACCGACGAGAGGTACAAAATTATTTGCACTACAATACGACACAACATTTTTTTTGAAAAATTAAGACATAACACAGAAGGAATTAAAAATTAATTGATTAATTAATATTTATTTTAAAATATATATTATTTAGTTTAACTTATAATTTAGGCTTAAGAATAATTACCAACAATCAAAATTAAAAAAAAAATCTAAAAGTAATTTAAAAGTAATAATATATCACATATAAGTACATTAATACCCCTTAAATGGTATTCAAATTACAAAGAAACAGTTTAAATAATTCAATTTAATAAATAAATTGAAATAATTTAAGCAAATAACCTACACACTACAAATAATTTTTTTTAAGTGAAATACCAAAATTTATTATACCAAATAATAAATAAATATAAATACACAAATTGATAGAGAGAAAACCTAGTCACTACCTTGCAATAGAAAACAAAAAATGTGACGTGGGTTTCAATTAATTCAACTAGTAAAGTTTCTGAGGGTTGAATAAGAGATTTGGGGTTCAATTCTTACTTACACAAAAAACTGATTTGTGTTTTGATTTGGTGATAAAGAGACTTATCAAGAGCAAAAACTATATGTTGAAATTTTTCAAAAAAAAAAAAAAAAAAAAAAAAAAAATAGAAAGGCCTCAACCCATTGGCCTTGCTTCCAATGCAACGATTAAGCTGCTAGTAACGTAAACCATGGAACTCACCTGAAGCTAGTAATTTCTAATATCATTAGGATGATCAAGACCGTGTCATGTATGTTATCCTTAATAGTATAAAAATATAGACCCGCACATAAATAGATTATAAAAGATAGACGGACAACTTATATATCATCTGATGTCAATGATTAATTAAAGCTACAGAGGAAGAAATGTGCTAAGAAATATTTACCGATACTGACCTCTTCAAAGCTCCAACCAAGTCAGTTTCTTCCTTATAATTGAAAGCCTCATCAAACCCAAACTTGTTCCGTAGTAGATCAACCTGCATGACATCAAAGCACAGAAAGGAGATAGAAATTTTTTTGTTGAGTATTGACTGGCCTGCACCCTTCTAGAACAGAGAAGGGAAGGAGAAAGAAAGCTATTGTATGGCTAACAACTGTAGCAAGAAATCTATCCTTTCAAAACCATGCAATGATTACTTCCTATAAAGAATTATTTATGTATATGATGTTTGTATTTCTAAAGCAAGGCCTTCAATATACCTTTTGTTTCCCATCCAAAATTGTCAAGAAGAAAAGGTATACATAGTGGTCAGAAGATAGTAGTCCATTAACTATAGAACCATTCCATGGGAAGAGAAAATTGGGAAGTATCTTGGTATCAATTAGTAAGAATTATATGAGTTTATAAGTTTTCTGTGAAATTTCATTATGTCATAGAAAAGAAGTGACTGTAAAACAAAAGAAGTAAGCTTCATGTTAGAAAGAGAGAAATTCTAATGTTCTGAGAGTTCATATATTGGGTCAGGTTGACTACAAATTTTCGAAGAAATACAATGACATGTGATGAGATCAGGTTAGCAATGCTTAATCACGGTCATTGCATGTAATTGAATCATATTATGAAAAGATAACCAAAAAAATCAAAAAAAAAATTCAATGCAGGCAGTGGATAAAGAATAGATAGGGTCCAACTTTGAAGCATGCCAAATAGAAATAGCTCACCTTTTCTTTACTTCCAGCACTACCAACTACATAGCAACCCATCAACTTTGCAAATTGCCAACAAGCTGACCAACTGCACCTGATGCAGCAGAAATGAAGACATACTCTCCTTTCTTAGGAGAACAAACTTCATAAAAACCAGCATAAGCAGTCAAACCAGCATACCTAGAATAAATCCAAATGTTCAGCCAATATAGGGCGGATATTTAGTTGATGGAAAGGTAAAATGGCAGAATCTCACCTAATCTGTCAAATGTTCATTTAATAACATTGACTGTTGCAATGTTGCTAAACATCCATATTAAAATGCACATTGTTGGTATGTAATTAATTTAAACAGAATGTACATAGCAAACTTAGTTGAAAACCTAGAATTATCTAACCAACTAGACTACTAAACTCAACACATAATTTCAATTAAGAATACATACTTTGTTCAGAATCAACTACATCTACCAATTATATCTGATCTAGAGCCACAATCATAAACAGTTGTAATTACGAAATCTGTTCCAGCAAACTACAGAGCCAGCTCACTGGATTGATCAAGGACCCAACTGTACCACACTAGCTCGAAATTTCAACACAAGAAAGAATTGAATTCATGCTTCTCGGGATCAAAGTTTTTTTAATTTCATTTCTTAAAAATATTGATTCTTTTTTATTATTATTATTGAATTTTGTTCTACTTTTATTCTGTGTTCAATATGATTCTTCCATCCACCAATTGGACTACTGTTAAAGCTTCCAAAACGTTGTCATTTTGATTTTTTGAGGTTACATTCCACGATTATAAATGCTTTTAATTTAGACAACCTTTAATATTAGGTCAATGTCATTTTTGAGAGTAGGAAATTATAGAAAGATAAATGCGACTTTAACTTAAGGACTGAAATGGATCAAAGTAAAGTGAATGGAATGAAGTGGACCAAAATGGACTAAATGGACCTACTAGACCAAATTGGACTGCAGTAGACTGAAGTGTACCAAATAGACCGAAAGGATCGAATTAGGCTAAATGGACTAAAATAGGCTAAATGGACTGAGTGGACTAAATGCACAAAAGTAGTAGTGGACTGAAATGGACAGAAGTGGGCCAAAGGGACCAAAATAGACTGAAGTGGAGCAAATGGATGCAGTGAACCATATTGGACCAAATCAAACTGAAGTTTAGTGAATGGTCCAAATAAACCAAAGTAGACTGAATATACTGAAGTATACCGAAATGGAGAGAGAATGTGGTTCTAACCCAAAAACACACCACAATCTACATTCAAAAGCCATGACAATGAGTTAGCAAATCAAACTTTATCTAATAGTCCAAAAACCATATTAGTAATTTACCCTCTTTAAAAAAGAAATTATTATCTTTTTACTTTTATTTTTATTTTTATTAAATAATAGTATTATTTTAAAAACCACAAAACTCATCTATTGTAAGAGAGAGAATAGATTCCCTTAAATAATTATTATTATTTATTTTAAGTTTTACACTGACATTTTGAAAATTTTCATTTTCAAACAAAGTGGTAAATTTTAATTGGCATGCAAAGACAAGGCCGCTCATTACAATTTGAGGTATAAGAAGATAATTTTACATATAATTAGTATTTTTTTTTTCATTTTAATATAGTATTTAAATGCTTCTTGTTTCTTGATATGAAAGATTATTAATTAATTTTTTCATTTTAAGCTAATGCTTACGGCTACGTTGCTTTGTCTTGGACTGTTCCTGTGCATTGTCGCATATGATTAAGGTCATCAATCTCTCAACCTGAAACAGATATTTCTCAAAGCTACTTTTTTAATTCCAAGAAATGATAATGGCTTATTTAACAATATCTCTGGCTCAAATTGTATTGCACACCAAACTAAGCAACTCTCAAGTTTTCATTGTACACTAGAATGAATAATACACATGCCTGCAAATCAGATTCTAAAAAATATCAATTCACATTCTTTAGAGATGGAGCCAGGTTTTTATTATCTTACAGGTCTCAAAGCTTACTAAACATTGTTTCCTTAATAAGATATAACATATCATTCATGACTAAGTTAAAGGTTGAAACTCATATAATGTGGTTTTGTAAATTGTCAAAGTTCCTTCGTTTAGATTTATTGTACTCAACACCAAACCATAAACCTTTCTCTGGCTGCAGACAAGGCTTTATTAAACTACCACAAGGTGGACCTCTAACATCGAAGAATTTGACATAAAACTCAACATAATAGCAAATGGATACATAAATCATGGCCAAATCACTCCCGAGCAATCAAAACAACTTGTTTCCCAACATTGCGGCCACTATAAAGTCCTGCCAGAGCAGCAGGGCCACTCTCAAGGCCTTCAGCTATGTCCTCCACATACATTATCTTCCCTTCTCTGATGTAAGGCAGCATTACATCCAAGAACTTGGGATAAATGTTATAGTAATCAGAGACAGCAAATCCTTTCATGTGAATTCTTTTATAAATAAGACACATCAAGTTCTGAACACCTTCAGGCTGATCAAGATTGTATTGTGAAACCAGTCCACATACAGAAATCCTGCCATGGTCTTTCATATTGAGAAGCACAGCATCAAGCATTTTTCCCCCTACGTTCTCAAAGTAGATATCAATGCCCTCAGGGAAGTACCTGGTGACACTCAGAAATAGTGAAGGCTGTATTTAGTGTCTGACATAAATTTCTTCAACTCATAATTAACATCTGTGGGCTGAATATTTTTATGCAAGAATATGCTCCACTTTGAATAGAAGAAATTTTATTTCATGTCCCCTCACTCTCACATATTCTGCCTCAACTTAACATTTTTTTTTTCTTTACATGTAATCTTAATCTTAACCTGTCAATAGGATTTTCCATGAATGTGCTATCACCATGTACCTACCTACTTAGAAAAACCAATTATAAAACTACAGTTGAAAGAATGTACATGTTTCATGAGCAAAGTCATCTAACCTGTCTGTATTGCTATTCATAAGAAGACAAAATTCCATCATGATTAATAGTTATATCAGAGATAAAGGAGCTAACATTAGAAGAGAATTAGTAAAATTATTGAACAAATTGATAAAATGGTGCACTTTACATTCCAACTTTCTCCAGTTTACAGATATTTTATATCAAATCCTCAACTCATTGGCCATGATTCCAACTAAACAATTAAGCTGCTAGTAACACAAACCATGGAACTCACCCAAAAGCTAGTAATATTTAGTATCATTATGATAATCAAGACCATGTATGTTATCCTTAATAGTGATGAAAATATAGACACACACACAAATGTAAATAATATGTAGCACAGATGCAACAACTTTATCTCCATCTGATATCCTATTGTTAACTAAAGCTTCAGAGCAAGAAATTTCGTTAAGCAATATGTATAGATACTGACCTTTTCAACGCAGCGTCCAAGTCAGTTTCTTCCTTATAATTGAAAGCATCATCAAACCCAAACTTCCTCTTTAGGAGATCAACCTGCATGATGTTAAAGCAAACAAAGTGAACAAAAATATTCTAATTTCTTGTTGAGTATTGACCAGTCTGAATACTCCCTTCTAAAACAGAGAGGGGAAAGAAAAAGAAAGATATGCATTGCTAACAACTCTAGCAAGAACTCCATCCTTTCAAAAGCTTGCAAAGACTGCTTCCTATAAAGTAACTATTTATGCATATGAATGAGTTTATCTAAAACAAAGGCCTTCAATATACCTTTTGTTTCCCATCTGAACATTTCATGAAGAAAACCAGGTATGCATAGTGGTCAGAAGATTCTGGTCCATGAACTATAGAGCCACTCGATGGGAAGAGAAAATTGGGATTAATGAATTAGAAATAATTATTATGAATTCTATGAATTTTGAAATATTATTGTGGAAATTGTGGTATGTCATAGAAAAAGAAAGATGCTGTAAGTACAAAATTAGTAATATTCAAGTTAGAAACAAATATATTCTATTATTCTTAAGTCCACATATTGGCTTGGATTTACTATAAATTTTCAAAGAAACCAAATGACACATGGCAAGATCAGGTTAACCACGCTTAATCATGGTCATTGTGTAACCAAATCATTTTATAAAAAGAGGGGGAAAAAAAATCAAAGCATTCATTGGACAAAGAATAGATAGCACTTAATTTTGAAGTATGCCAAATAGAAATTACTCACCTTTTCTTTACTTCCAGCACTTCCAACAACATAGCAACCCATCAACTTTGCAAATTGCCCAACAAGCTGACCAACTGCACCTGATGCCGCAGAAATAAACATATATTCTCCTTTCTTAGGAGAACAAACTTCGTAAAAACCGACATACGCTGACAAACCAGGCATACCTAGAATAAAATTCAAACACAGCCAATTATAGGGCAGACATTATATGATGGAAAGGGAAAGCAAATGAAAATCTCACCTAATTTTGTAAAATTTTCATTTAATAACATTGGCAGTTTCATAGTTGCTAAATATCCATAACTAAATTTTCTCACATTGTTGGTATCAAATTTATTCAAACAGTATGCAGATAGAAAACTTACTTGAAACCAAGAAGTATCAAACCTACTAGACTACTCAACTCAACACATAATCCTAACTAAGAACACATTCTTTTTTATCAGAATCAACTCCATTGAAATAGTGTATATACCAATTATATCTGATCTAGAACCACAAGTATAAACAGCTGTATTTACCAAATCTATTCCAGCAAACTACTGAACCAACTCACTGAATTGGTCAAGGATCCAACTGTACCACACTATCTAGCTACAAATTTGAACAAGAGAAAAGAATCGAATTCATGCTAATTAGGTTCAGAAAATGTAGGATATGGATTAATCATGCAAGTTTTGATTCAATCTTTTGAGGTTCTTAATGAAAGGGTCATCACAATGAAATAGCTATTCACCATCAAGTGTTTTTAACCATGACAATTAAATAATAAGAGAAAATTCCACAAATGGCAGCAAGAAACCATGAATCTCACATATAGTTTTAGGGTGCATTTGCATATACAGTGCATAGAGTAATCGCATTTGAATAAGAATTTCACAAGCTAACACATAGATATCCAAACCCCACACGCACACACACACACACATAAGCAGCAAAATACCAAGAATTCCAGTATAGTAGGAAAGGGGGACATCAGTGTGCTGGATTTTACAGACTCCTTCCAGTTCTGTGATGACACTATACTCTTCCCATCCGGTTGTGCCCCAAATCAAGTCACCTTTCTTGAAGTTTGGGTGTCTTGAATCCAATACTTTAGCCACCCCAAAACCAGTTAATGGCTGCATTGTACAAGCTGAGTTATTTTACAAATCCCAATCTATATATTAATATATATATATATTGCAAGAGGTTTACTATTTTCATTTTCCATATCTCATCAATAATAATAATTATAAAAATAAATAATCCATAAAAAGACAAGGACAAAAAACCCAGAAAGTACTTGAAATTGAAATTCCATATTCAAATAAATCAAAAAACCCAGTATCCAAACGAATTTAGCTATGGGTTAATAACTTTCTTGCGCCCTCACAGACCCATCTCTCTGAAACTTATAACCAGAATGATAATACCACTACAGTACTAGTCTATCACTACTTCTACTATTAGTACTTTTAACTAGTGCTATGCCATCCACACCTCCCACCAGATTGCTTAGCACCAAACAGCAAACTCCACGAAATCCAATGTATGTTTGCTTCGAAGATGAAGTGCAACCCCAGGTTGAAGTCACTCTCCGATCCGGGCCTCATCCTTTTCGTCAGATTTCGGGAATTTGGGGTTTGCTGTGAAAAATCCCCAAAGAGAAGAAATTAAGAAATTGCCCACAGCAAATTCCAAAACCTCAAACGACAAGAAATTACCCACAACTTAAAATATTGGGATTTTTATTTTTATTTTATTATTAATAAAAAAAAAAACGGAAGGTTGAGGCATTAACTTTTGTTAAGGTTAGGGCTTTTTTTTTTTTTTTTTTTAAGAAAAAAGTTAGGGTTCTGTTTGGTTTCAAAAAGTGGTGCATTCACTTATTCATTTTTTCTTTTTTGTTCTGTATTCCTTTACATTCAAATCTTGAATGTAAAAAAAAAAAAAAAATGATACATTTTCATTTTGAGGGTTTGATAAGCTATTTTGAATACATAATTTGAATATAAAAGACACATAAAAAATAAAAAAAAAAAAGACCAATTTTCACATTTGAAGGTGTTTTGTAAGTTATTTTGAATACACAGTATTGATATAAAATATATCATATATGTGTCTGGCATTGTTTTCTATTAAAAAAAAATTACTTTTTCCACTTACATACACTCACATAAGTTAGGTGGGGCCTTTGCATTTTCACAATTTTTACGAAATTGCCACTATATTTGTTTTTTATGAAAATGAAAATTTTGAAAATGTGTTTTCATTTTTCGTATTCAAATTCAACTTTTTGGATATTAAAAATGAAAATTGAGTAAGAGTTCTTAAACCAAACAAGTTTTTGTGATGGGTCTCACTAAAAACTGAAAATGAAAATAAAAAATGCTACTTTTTTTTGCTATCCAAACAGCCTTTAGGCTTTTTCTCTTAGTTTGAGAAACGAGGGGAAAAAAAAATAGAAGGTGTCATTTTTTTTTTTTTTTAAAGTTTCAACCTATAGAGTACATTTCTGATTATTGTGCTCTTTTTCATCATATTTAAATACCAATCGATTTTTTTGTGTAATGGAAATTGAATTTCAAATCTCTTATTCAACTATTAGTTGAATTAACTGAAATTCACATAGAATGAAGCAAATTTTGTGAGACAAAAATTTGAACCTGGAACTAGGTTATCTCTACATAGGTTTACAAAAGACTTGGACCCGGTAGAGAGTCAGGATTTCAATTTTTTGGGGGGGGGGGGGGACAAATTATAGGGAACTTTGGAAAACAATCGTTCATCTATTGATCTTCCACTCAATTTTTTAATTAATTTTTAACACTTCATTGCTAAAACCCTCAAAGTTCGTTACCAAAACATAGAATTTGAAACAATGAAAGAGTCAAAGAGATTGAGGGGAAAAAATTAGTAGAAAGATGTAAGCGTTAGAGATTTAGTGTCATGAAAAAATAAGACATATTTTGAAAGTATGGATCCGCTACTTAGAGTTGGAGCCATGAAATATTTTTAACACAATTTAGTAGACATTTTGATTTAAACTTAAAAAGTTTGATGAAAATTGAATTTCAATTGGTGTAAAAGATTAAGTGTTGTGTATCTCCCATTAAAAAAAAAAAATAGTAAGTGTCAATGTGTCCAATTTAGTATTATCTCTTTGTATCTTTTTCCTCTAGTATGATATTTAGTATAACTTTGTTGATAAAGGCACAAAGTGTGTAGCACATCTCATGACAGCACACAAGTTCTTGCATGTGCTGCTAGAGAATAACAAGCCACCTCATAAGGCACTAACTCTCACAAACATTCATGATATTAGATCAATAAAATGTAAAATCTCAATTACTTGAACTTTAGGTTTTGACAGAAGCATATTAAGTAGCTCTTTGTATCAGAACACTATGGTAGCCAATTCTAATTTTGCAGGTGTCTCGAACATTGTCTAAACAGCTCATTGTTTTACGTTTTAAGTATATATATACTATATTGTATACACTTCTCTTTGTTGACGAAGGGTAATTATATTATCGGCATAACTAAACTATAAATACAAAGGTATCGATTTGCATAATTATTAAGGCTGATAATTATGGGCTTAGAATTTGCATAGTTAATTGGTTGTCTTTGAAATTTCTATGCTGAGGAAGATTGCTTGGGGTGCTGTGGGGGGGGGGGGGGATGTTGAGCGGGGAGTATGATTTATAGTATTCATACATATATACTAATATGCATCAATTTGTATCATATAATTATGATATGTTAAATATGATCATCTAGATTCTATATTTAGCATCTAAGCATATTTAGCAACTGCACACAACCCACAATATGTTTTAACACAAGGAAACTTTTTTGCAAGAGCAAAGGAAATTTGTAATTTTAAGTTTTAATCAAGTTAGTTTGTAGCTAAATTTTGTATTAAAAAAACAATTAAATTTTTAGAAAACTTTTTATAATCTATTAAAAAATACTTTAAAGATGCTCATAATTTTGAGAGGGACAACATCACTTTCAAAGGTATGAAAAATTTTGAATAGCTAAATTTATTATTTTCACAAACCGGGCAATCGAATTTTACCTATCATGTTAGGATTATAAGAAAAACCAAGAAAGCTGAGAGCTAGAAGAGAGAAACAGAGAGAGAGTGGTAGGCTTACAGAGCTAGGAGTGAAAGAAGTAAAATGGTTAGGACCCTCAACTCTTGTCATCCGGTTACGCATGTAAGGATCACAGGACAAGTAAAGGTTCTTCACTACTATTCCATTGGAGCCCTCTGGAAGCTTCAGTTTCAGGGTTCCATTGTTCACTTGCATGTCTGACTCTTTGAGAAAACCAGACACGTAGTCCTTGAATATTACTTGCTTGTTCCTCATCACTTCCCACCGACAACAACAACACTAGTAGCCATTGTTAGTCTTTCTGAGAGGTTTGTGTGTTTCTCTCTCCGTCTGTGTTCAGTTTCAACTTTCAACTACTCGTACGTGGTTCTATGGGTCTCAATTATTTGTTGCTTTTATATAGGGAATGAAGTTTGTGAACTAAGGAGATAACACGTGTGTTCGCTCACACTTTGAGAAATCAGCTACGCAATGGGTAAACAGAAGGATTAACATTTGATCTTTATCTATCTTGATCCTCCTTAAATATTGTCTACTTTAAAAAGTTCGGTACGCACCAATTTTTCATAACTATTTTAACTAATTTGTACTTTATTTAAAAATGGATGAATATACCATTTTGGTCTATATATTTTGGAGTCATAGCTAATTTGATCTTTACATTTAGGTACGTAGTAGTCAATTTAATTTATGTTATTTTCAACTTACAATTAATTTGGTTCTCACACGAAAATGCTTACGCGGTAAATATTGGGCATTATTGGCACACATAATGATTCTAAAACAGTATTAAAAAAATTTGTCTTAACACAAAAAAAGCCACAGCTTAAAAAAAAGAAAAAAGAAAACAAAAAACAAAAAGAACAACAGGTTTTCTCTCTCCAATTGTTCCTCTCTTCAAAAAATCAAAGATCAGATCAAAAAGAAAAAATTGATTCCAAACTGAAATTTCATTCAATTCAAAGATATGAGAGTACGTCAATTAAAAAGACAAAGAAGCTACAGATTGCAGAACACTAAGTAATCTTCACAATGTCCTAAAATCTAAAATATTTATATAAAAAATACACTGAAAACAAAGAGATTGTGTAGAACTGCAAGAGTATATGCATAATATTAGTATTTCATTTACAACATATACATGATATAAATATGATTCATGGTCTCTCATATATATACACTTACATTAAGTTAAGTAGAAATTCTATCTTGTAAAAAAAAAAAAAAAAAAAAACACATCGATTACATGTCAGTCAATCGGTTTGAACTGTAACAATCACATCGATACCGTCTTCACGAGAAATTGGGTCTTTGTTTTTGCAAAAAAAATGAAATTGGGTCTTTGTCTCTCAAGTGGTTCTAGACTTTAGTACTACCTAATCTTCCACAATTTTCAATATAGCTATTTTATGTGTCAGATTGGATTAATTGTCCTGTTACTTTCACATAAACTAACTATTTTTTCTCAATCACTCACGCACAAATTTAACCATTTTAGAATTTTTCTCTCTTCATCTACCTATTTATGTGTGTTTGGACTGATTTCAGTTTCAATTTTCAACTACACGTGGTTTTAGGCATGAATTATTGCTCCAATAGTAGTTTGTGGACCGAGGAGATGAAACAGGTGCGCCTAATACTTTGGCATTTGTTTGTCCAAATTGGCCACATGTGGTGTGGACCTACCGAAATGCATGGATAAAATCACGTAAGGCTCTTGTCCAAAACTCTTTATGTGAAAGAGGGATACATGCACTTGATACATGGTAAATTTTCTTCTTGTCTATCTGAATTTCTCTTTATTACCATAAAAAGTTTCAACACACGCAATTTTCATAACTATTTTTAACTATATAATTTGTACTTTATCGAAATTCAATAATATTTTTTCACTTACATTATCTGAATTTAATTAAAATTGAGAATTTTAGAATGGAGGGTTTCTAGCTATGGTACACTAGTACCGACACGATTTGAGGTACAACATTATATGCACTATAACGACACATCATTTTCTTAAAATTAAGATATAAGACAGTAGAGATATGTAAATTAATAATTAATTTTATGCATATATTATTTATTTTTAGGTATAATTTAGGTTTAAAAAATAAGTACCAACCGTCAAATTTTTTTTTTTTTGAAAATATATCCAAAATAAATTTAAAAGTAATAATAGATTGCAAAAAAGTACATTGATAACCCTTCAATGATGTTCAAATTACAAAGAAATAGTTTAAATAATTCAATTTAATAAATAAATTGAAATAGTGTACGTAAATAACCTACACACTACAAATAAAAAACAAAAATACAAATACACAAAAAATTAATTATTATCAATCAATCAATAAATAAATTAATACAAATACATAAATTAACAAGGAGAAAAACTAGTCACTACCTAGCGAGATAAAAAAACAAAACAAAAGAAATATTATGAGTTCACATGCATGGTACCATGTAAAGTGCATATTGTAGGCAAAATGATTGTACACTTTCTCTCAATGTGGCAAATATTAGCCACATTTTTGCCCACAATATACTATTTACATGGTACTATTCATGTAAACTAATCAATACTTCAAAAAATTTGGGAGTATATTGCAAGTGAGAAAAGAAAAAAGCCAACTGGTTGCTTGTCTCGAAGAGTTGTGAAGGATCATTAGTAGCTAGTTTGGATGGGTAGCGATGGGCCGTCAATCAATGCAATGATTGCTCTAGGAATTTTTTTCAAGATGATCATTATGAAACTTAAATTATACAAAATATGATAAAAGTATAACTTCATATATTGACAAAAACACACACACACGCAAATACATAAAGTCTTACAATTTTCTTCTACGAGTTTTCTTATTTTAAAATTGTTATATGATAGTCTCATTATCCATGTTGCAAGCTACAACTCTTTTAAAATTTTAGTTCAATAAAATTTTTCTTGGATTTTTCCTTTTTGTTTGGAAGGGCCTAATATATTTTTTACGAGATCAAAGTTTAAAGACAAAATTTGGTTACAAACTTATTAAAAAAATTAACATAACTACATATTTTGAAATTTTAATAATTGAATTGCAAATTCTTTATGTTTTTAAAAAACATGTCAAATTTCATGTCAATCGAATGTTATTTACTATTCAATCCATAAACTTAAAATTTAGATATTTGATCAATTAGATGTTATTTTGGACTACAAAAACATAAAATTTAAATATTTAATTGATGAAATAGCTATTGATCTTTGATCTTATTGAAAATTTGCAAACATAGAAGATATAAGAAGAAAATATAATCTAATTATGAATTTATCAAAATTTATATCTAATAAAAAAGAAAAAGAAAAGGAAAAGTGGAGTTGTAACCCAAGTTTGTTGCCAAATTTTGTCCAAGAGTTTAATTATATTAAGCCAAAAAAATTTAGAGTAGTCACAAATTTTTCTTAAAGATAAAAAAATATTATATAATTTTTAAAATTTATATATAAAATAATTATTTTTCCAGGTCAAGGCTTCAATGTGGAGCCGCCCCTGGATCAATGATCTAGGCTAATAGCAACGAAAGAGAGTGAGAACTAGAGCTTGAAAAGAGAAGGCTTAGAGACGGACGATGCTTTATTGATGGTGGAGATGTGTAGGTGGAAGGAGATCTATCTCGTTCGAGATTTACTTAAATACACAAGATGTGTCAGTGTGGTACCAGTGTTGGACCAGGAAGACGATATCGTACCGTACCGGCCGGTACGGCTGAAATTTTCCTTACCGTTGCCTTGGCCGGTACAGAAATGTTGGCATTCCGTACCGGTTTAAATATCGGTCATACCGGAGCCATTTCGATTGTACCGGAGAAAAATCCGGATTTCGGCTGGTAAATCTGAACCAGCCGGTAAAGAAAAGAAAAAAAGAAAAAAAAAAAACCTTGTCGTCGCTTGCCACCACGCATCCGGTCACCGACACAACGTCGATATCAGAGTTCTCTGCTTTTTCTTCTCGGCCTCACGTTGCTACTACTACTACTTCGTCCTCTTCTTCTTCTTCTCTTCCTTTTTTTAGTTTTCTCTGTATCTTCCTTTCTCTTGTTTTATCCGCCCCTACCCACGAGAGTTGCTTAGTTTTTACTACCAATTGGCACACTTTTTAAGGGACTGACACTAGTTTGACCGGTGAAGATTTAACAAATAGTGAAAATTTGAATGTAATTTTTTAACTTTTCAAACTCTTTTTTATCACATCAACCAGTAGACAGTAAAAGTCACACTCACGTGTTCAACACTTCAACTATAGGCTTCTTTTGAAATTCATTTTTCTTTTTGTTTTAATTATCTAACTACATTATTTATTATTATTATTATTATTATTATTATTGGTGAATTGAATAAATTAGGCATTTATATTCAATGAGCCATAGACTCATGATTTTATATAAAAATAGAAGTAATTTCGAAATGGTATACCAGCATTGACCGGTATCCGAAATATATTGTACCGCTAGCGAAACCAGTACAATCTCCAGTACGATATTGACTTCTTTGGTGTTGGTCACTTGCCAAGGAAACATACTTGGCCAAAAACTCTATATCCGTGCATCCTAGGTTTCAAGTTATACCTACTTTAATTATAACTTTAATTTATATATATATATAAAGAAAAAAAGAAAAAGAAAAAGGAAATTAACAGTATTTCTATCCACGTCGCTCTACTTAATTTTTCTAGTAAATAAGTTTTTAAACCTTAATGGCATTAGGAACATGGTTTTTTGGAAATCATCTAGTACTCAAAATGAGTATTGAGTTACGTATTAAAGAGTAAAGACCAATTTGTGCACAATAGAAGAGTGTAAGACGTTGGATTCACATTGCCACATTGATAATGGTTGTACAGTTCATCCATAAAAAATCAATAGCAAAGAAGTTTGAGCATTTTGATCTTTGTTCTGTTTCTAGAGCTTCCATTTCACTTGATTTTGTTCTCCCTTTGTGTCTGCCTTTTATCAAAACGGCAAAAACTGACCATTCAGTCTTCGCAATGTCTTCAAAAATGTAAAAAATTTATATTAAAAAAAAAAAAAAACTGAAATACAAAGAGATTGTGAAGAACTACAAGAGTATATGCATGATATTATTATTTCACTTACGACATATACATGATATTAGTATTTCATTTACAACATATACATGATATACACATTATTCATGGTCAGTTTGTGGAACCGTAATGATTACATCGCCTTCGGTGATAGATGCAGCAATTTCAGGTTGCCTTACTAACTTAAAATCATCATTAACAGTGAGGCGATTTCTCTCCCTGATAGCCCTCAATTTCTTGCACACTTCAAGCATCGTTGGCCTTTGATCTGTACAAGGCTGAACACAGCTACAAGCAATCCTAAGGAACTGAAATATTTCACCATCATATCCTTTCCCCAACAAAGATTTATCGATGACATCATACTGATCAAGTTTTGATTCCTGAAAGTCAAGAAAATTAGTCATCTGACTTGGCTCCTTGCCTGTAATTAGCTCTAGAAGCACAATTCCAAAGCTATATACATCCTTCTTAACAAGTTTGACCTCCCTAAATTCACTATTTATAGGGCAGCTCTTGTTCAAATCAATGTCATTTTGGTTCATGAACATTGCCTCTCCAAATGTCGATATCTTGGGCTCAAAATTTTGATGAAGTGAGATACCTTTCGAGCTAATGTTGAGGTGAACTACTTGGAAATGACACATATGGTGAATCCAGGTCAAGCCTCTTGCTATACCAACTATGATTTTAACCCTTATAGGCCACTCCAACATCTTGGCCCTATCTTCCACAACATGTAGCCAATCATGGAGACTTCCATTTGACATATATCCGTATACAAGAAGCCTTTCCTGCATTTCTAGGCAGAACCCCATGAGGGGCACCAAGTTTTTATGTCTCAAACTAGCCAATGTGATTAGCTCCGATATAAATTGATTCTCATAATGTTGTGATGCGTGTAACCTCTTAACCACCATGAAAGTACCATATGGAAGCATTGCCTTGTACATAGTCCCCGTCTTTCCTGACGTAATGACATTGCTTGCACTAAAATTGTTGGTTGCTTTACTGAGCTTCATAAAACTTATTTTTGTAGCCATCTTCTCTAATAATGAAATCTGTGGACCAAATCACTCCATTAGTACTTAATCATGACCGTAGAGCTTAAAATAAATTACGGAGAATTCAAGATTTTGTCTAGACATTTCAACAATTAAAACTAGTAATTTGGGAAGTTTTACCTACAGATATGTGACGCCACATACAAAGATGTAGTATATGAAAATGCATTATGAAAAGTTAAGCAAGTCCAAATTTCTAATAAAAATTTAAAATTAAAAGAAGAAGAAGAAGAAGAAGAAGAAGCTAATAAAACCTTGATTTTGATTTTGATTTTTTAATTTTCATCATTTAACTTTTATTCTGTGTTCAATATAGTCCTTCTGTCCACCAATTGGACTACTATTATTAAAGCTTCCTAAGCATTGTAATTTTTATTTTTTCACCATTTTATTCTTAAATTTTTATTTTTTTTATTTTTATTTTTAGACTATCATTGCCCCAAGAGAATGGAAACTTTAGATGCAAAATTAAGAATATCAAAACTTCAGATACCAAAATTGAAAAATCCTGACATGGAGGGTGTAATTTATAATTGAGTAATATTTATAAATAAAAAAAAATTAAATAAAAAAAGTTTGGAGTTACATCTGATTTTTTGAATTGATAGCTGCTTTAAAGTTTAAACTTCAAAATATGGCTTGCAAACAGAGAGAGAGAGTACCTCTTTGCTTCGTTCATATCGGGATTCTACTTTTGGAAATTGACTCACATGATCAGGTTCTATTCTTTTGATGATCTTCCCTCTCTCCATTAGCCCAACCCCAAGATCAAAATAGTAAATAAAAAAAGCTGTATATAAAATAGCAAACGCCACAAACCCAACTTCAAATCCACTTTAAGTTTTACCTGCAGATATGTGATGCCACATACAAAGATGTAGCATATGAAAATGCATTATGAAAAGTTAAGCAAGTCCAAATTTCTAATAAAAATTTAAAATTAAAAGACGAAGAAGAAGAAGAAGAAGCTAATAAAACCTTGATTTTGATTTTGATTTTTTAATTTTCATCATTTAACTTTTATTCTGTGTTCAATATAGTCCTTCTGTCCACCAATTGGACTACTATTATTAAAGCTTCCTAAGCATTGTAATTTTTATTTTTTCACCATTTTATTCTTAAATTTTTATTTATTTTTATTTTTATTTTTACACTATCATTGCCCCAAGAGAATGGAAACTTTAGATGCAAAATTAAGAATATCAAAACTTCAGATACCAAAATTGAAAAATCCTGACATGGAGGGTGTAATTTATAATTGAGTAATATTTATAAAAAAAAAAATTAAATAAAAAAAGTTTGGAGTTACATCTGATTTTTTGAATTGATAGCTGCTTTAAAGTTTAAACTTCAAAATATGGCTTGCAAACAGAGAGAGAGAGTACCTCTTTGCTTCGTTCATATCGGGATTCTACTTTTGGAAATTGACTCACATGATCAGGTTCTATTCTTTTGATGATCTTCCCTCTCTCCATTAGCCCAACCCCAAGATCAAAATAGTAAATAAAAAAAGCTGTATATAAAATAGCAAACGCCACAAACCCAACTTCAAATCCACTTTCGAAAGAAATTTGAAACACCCATCTATGCTTTTTACAGTCTTCCTCGATTGACCCTCCACAAAGTCCACTATTATTCACGTAGCTCTGAGCATAACTCTCACTAAATGTACCTAGCAATGACCAGACAAAAAAGCAGAGCAAAACCAGAGTTCCTGCATTAAGAGCCATTTGAGTTTGTGATTTTAGTAGGATGAAGAATGAAAGTGTAAAATCTTTTGATTCTAGAAGCACCTAAGAGTCTAAAGAAAAACAACTAAGTTGGATGACAGCAAGGATCAAAGTCAAGTCAATCTGCACTCAAACGTATAGGAGCAGATAAAAAGCCACCACTCCACTTCTAAAACGAGAAGAAAAATGGTCTTTCACCCCGACTTTTTAGTAGTTTTTAGATCTATTTTCTAAGTCATGCCCCCTTGAGTACGCTAGTAAAAATTGAGTACGCTAGTAAAAATTGGGTTAAACTTGTGTACAATGCATTACTCTAATGCTCAGGACACATACACAAGCCGTGTCCATAGAAATTCAATCGAGTTGTTAAAGGAAGACAACTTTATCTCACGGGTTCTTTTATTACAATTTTAAGGTGACAGATTGTGAGTAGTTGTTTATATTTTCATATGAACTTATTATTTTTTCTCTATTATTTATAATCAACCATACCATAATTGTTGAAATTAAACTTCTAAAAGCATGTCTAATAATTGCAGATAGTAAACTACACAAACTAGTGTTTTTCTACCAAAGTTTAGAAAAGTCAATTTTAGTGATCCAATAAGATGAATCTTAACCGTTAATTGATAAAATTATTACAAGACTTGCCATTATGTGTTAGTAAGATGTCCGATGTACATTTAGGCTTCTATAATTTGGAGAGAGATGAAAAGTCGGTTACTTATAATTAACTTTGTTGGAGAGGCTCAAATTAAGTAAACAAAATATATAGAGACATCACTTGGCCCGAAAGTTTAAGCATGTGAGTTTGAGATAAGCTGTGTTATGCTAACTGCTAACCATTCACTTTTGTCATAGTTATTCAATTTGAAAATAGGGAATATAAATTACATGTTTTTATTTTAATGTATAAATTACAATTTTTAAAGTTTATACATGACTCTAAACTTAAAAAAAAAAAAAAAAGGGTGGGGGGGGAAGTCTTGGTCTTACCGCGACAGTGTGCCATTGCAGCCGTCGCCCTATCGATTCGTCAGTGCCATCTTCGAAAGCACGCACGTCCTCGGGCAGGAGGAGCCCCCGAACCAAGGTCTGGGCAATGTGGCCACCGGTCCCTTTTCCCCAGACATGTACACGGGCGTCCGAGGGGAGAGGTTTGCCGTCCATCATAAAGGAGGGCTGCCACGCGGGCACGGCACGAGAAGAAGACGCCACGTTCAGCCCCGTTTGGGTCGCGGGTTCGTGAATCACGATACCGCTAGAGGGACGAGGGGGCGTTCTTGACCGCGCATAAACTGGGTCGGCTGGTGTTTGCTCGGTAGTGCGCGGCCTTTTCCTTTGCCGTGTAGGAGCTGTCGGCGGAGGTGGACTAGGCTGGGTACGACCTTGATTGTGTTCTTGTTGCTGCTGATTCCCGGCAGACCGGGCGCCGGGGACAAAGCGGGTGATTGACATTACCTTTCGAGTCACCATAGCTTCACCGGATGACTCACCAACTACTTCTGTATCTGTGGATGGGGGTTCCTGGTCAACTTGAACTTCTTGCTCAATTTGTTCGTGTGCACGTTCTCTTCGTGCTCGGGACACACATTCGGCTGATTCGTCCCTCACGGGTGGAATCTCGTCAGAACAAATGTGCCGAGGACCGAGTTCGCGTGCCTCGCCTGCTGTGAACTTGGGGGGAAGGAAGTTCGCGTGCCGAACGTCTATGTAAGAGAGGAGGGGGCTGTCAACTAGCAAAGACTGACTAAAATTCTGCCAAGTGGTGTACACGGGGTCGACTCTAAGTATGAGATGAGAGGCCCGTAGCTGCCCGTATGCGTGAACGAAGATCTCGGATCTGAGAATAAAGTTTAGATCCCGTACATGCACGGCTCTAACGTCCGGGGCGAACACCCTGCCGTCTGAAATAACCAATAGAAATGAAAATCAGAATACGCAAAGTACTCGTGCATGTGTATCTGAGCATAAACTCAAACAAAAAGAAATGTACATAATGATAAAAAAAAAAAGGGAATTAATGATCGGGACGAACCCACTTCTCGCCTAGTAAGCGGACAAGGAATTCGCCGACAAATCAATTGCCGCGCACCAAAACGAACTCCCCGGCATAGTTTCTATTTGAATCGGGCAGGCAGGATATCAGCCGTACCCTCATGTCTCTCACTTTGAGGTAGTAATTCGTTTTCTTACTTCCGCACAAACTGTACATATGGTTTATGTCATGCTGGTTTAACTGTAAACTGAAGGTCTGGTTTAATCTACTCACACAACTCACTAACCGGTAAAAATTGGGAGGAAGTTGGTCCGGGCACAGGCCGTAGTACCTAAGTGTGTCTATTATCAGGGGGTCTATGGGAAACCTTACCCCACCTTCCAAGATGGCCATTAAGGGGAAGAAGGCAGTATTGCCTCCTCTATGGAGTGCCATCTCACTTTCGTGACAATATGCAACCTCCACATCGCTAGGGATGTTAAAGGCCTGCCTAAAGGTAGCTAAGGCCGCAGCCGTATCTAAAAGATATGAATAACCCATCCTAGGACCCTAAAATTTAAGAAAGTGGAGATATGGAGGAAAGAAGTGTAGAAAACTTACTGTGGGTTCTGAGGTGAGAGAGATTTCTGGGCTGGAGTATGAAGATGTAGATGAATACGCGGCAGAGAAGAAGTTGCAGAATTCAGAGTTTGTAAAGTAAAAGAATAGTTTTGGAGGTACCTTTTATAGTGAACACAAAACGGATGGGCAGCGGTTAACCAGCCATTATGGAAATTGATTAACAAGCAATGATGACTTCAACACCCGATAACAACTGCGCCTCCTCGGTTCACGAAGCGTCAGGCAATGATGAGGGTTGTAACGCTTGGCCAGATCCAGCGCGCCTTTTTAGGGCGCATTAATGAAACCCTGCAACGCCCCAGACGTCGCTTCACTGAACACGTAACGTGCGCTCTTTGGAGTTCCTTGATTCACGCCGGGCGCCGAGCATAAATCAAGGGGGGGCTAATGTGCGGCATCCGAACTGTTGGGCCCACTCAGCCCCTAGTCTCCGCTCCAAACGCAGTCATTGGGCCCAATCCTCATTCGCCCTAAGGCCCAACCCTTGCTATCACAGCTCGGGGGTGCCAAGCTTCACTACTAAGTTATGATCGGCATATTTTTTACCGAGCATGTTCGGAAGTGTCAGTGAACGGCGCATCATCTTTGTTTGGCTCAAAGAAGGCCCTCTAAGCGCCACTATCTAGCTCTAACCTAAAGTGGGCACCAAGTCCCAAAGCCACCCAGGCCTAGACTCTCACTTATCATCCCCCTGATTGGACCATCCATAGCACTAAGCGCGCACCCACTCTGCCGAGCTGCCGACGGGGGTGGGAACCAAGTTCCAAAGCCACCCATACCTGACCTCCCACTTAGAGAAAATCCTACTGGACCCTCTGTTGCACAAACTATGAGAGCATTGATAACCTACGCCTGAGCTGAGCACTATAAATAAAAGGGGAGGATAAGAGAGAAGGTTTGGTCAAAAAAGGGGAGGGGAGAGAACAGTGGTAATAGAAAAGTAGAATAGAGAGAATCCGAGGGGAGAAGGAGGAAGGATTGTGTTGCCGAGAAAGAGAAAAATGATCTCATTGAGTCCTTAAGTGCTTGATCAGTCAAAATTTTAATTTTGATCAATCCAACATGAATCGAAATTTCCAAATTTGCACTCTAAATTAGATAACTTAGTAGCATTTTTGTCTCCAAAAATAAACTTCTAAATATACTTACAACATATGTTTACTTCGTGAATTGTCAACATAAATAAAACTTAAAAATGCCCATAAACAAATAATGTAAGACTAAATTAATTTAGTGGCCCACATGATAAGGCACATGTGATAAGTTAGAGGTTTAATGGGATATAAAGACATATCCATTAGTTTCTTATCTGACTGATCAATTAGAGAACTAGTTTCCTAACTTTGATGGTGAAGTGGAAATTAAAGTAAACTAGGAAACTAGTCCTTTCTCTAATCTCTACCCATTAAGATATTCAAATTTTCCTATCGTAGACTAAATCTAAATGAACTAAGCATATACAGCAAAAAGGGTGAAGAGAGTGAAACGAATCCTACAGAGAATTATTATTATTCACAGGATTTTAAGAGAATTGCATCACTAGATCCAGGTAAGTCTCATGACTATTTTGTTGTATTTTATATCAGTGTGAAATCCATGATAGTTCTAGATCCTGAAGTTAAAAGTAGTTGTTGAATGCTTAACAACATAAAGTACTTTAAGTTCACAAATAATAGCTGAGAGACATTATCGTTTTCGGGATTTTGGTCCTTTCGCCTTTTTCTACAGCTTCATTTAGTTTGATTTTGTTATGTTTGTTAATAAAAAGGCAAAGAATGACTGTTCGATCTTTACAATGTCTTTGAAATGTAAATTTTAGTATTCAAAAGAGAGATCAAATAACAAGGAGATGGTGCACAAGCACAACTACAAGATGATAAGGATGCATCATACATCTATCAGCACTATAATATATATGTATGTTCCAGGTCATTGGGTCTCAACCTCAATGATTTCAAGGTCTTCTTTAATGTCAGAGGTGCTAATTAGAGGCTGCCTTAGTAACTGATAATCATCTTTGTCAGTGAGGCCATATCTCTCTCTGATAGCCCTCAATTTCTCCCACACTTCAAGCATCGTAGGCCTTTGATCGGTACAAGGCTGAACACAGCTACATGCAATTGTAAGGAAGTGAAATATTTCACCATCATAACCTTTCCCCAACAAAGATTTATCAACGACATCATCTGGCCCTGAGCCCCATGGCGGCGAGTCGATAGTTATGACCGAATTCTCATCAAGGTGCCAGCATTCGACCCCGGTAAATTCGCAGATGAAAGCTTCGGTATTGTTGTTAAGTCCCATGAATCTTTAAGGTAGCCATAAGGGTCTTCAAGCGAATGTTTAATTACATCAAGCAGTCGATATCACTCGATCAGCCATTGTTAATTTCAAGAATATCTAGAAATACGCAAGCAAATAGTGAAAAAGAGCTGCGAATACTCTGGCATTAAGAGTCATTTGCTTGTTGAGTGCTTAAGCAAGAAAAGCCGGAACTAAAAAGCCATATATTTTAACAACTTAGAAATAGAAAGATAGAAACAAAATCTAGAGTTGCAACATATTTTCACAAAAAATTTTCATTAGTTCTTGAATCTTCAAATAACATATTAACTGTTTTGGAAGACTTGGCTTGTATCAAAATAAGTTAAGAGTCGCAACATATCTCACAACCACTAAATAGGGTAAAAAGAAGAGAATTAATGGCCCTATACTAAAGTAGTTGGCTGTCTAATTTTCCAAGTCATGTAGTCATACCCGTGAAGAACGCTAGTAGAAAATTTAAAGCCTAAAAAGCAAAGTCAAATGGGTTTAAGCCAAGACAGAGAAAGGACGGTTGATTGTTGATTCCAAATAATTTCAGCGAAAGATGTGTCCGGCAACCCCTTTTTTCTTTTTATATTTATTTTTAAATTTCGATGGTTGTGATTTTGGCCCTTCAAATATTAAATTTATGATTTTTTCACAAAGTTTTCAAGAATTATAAATATAATCCACATTATTCTCTCACACAACTTATTTTACTTCTTCATATTTATGAACTTTTTACACTTTAAATGTGTACATCATCTTCTCGCATTTTAAATATGTATATCACCACATACAATTGTAAATATTGTATACAAAGTGAGAGAATATTTATCATTTAAATATCAATTTTTCTATTACATTCATTAATAATGTGGTGTTAATATAAATTGTTTTGCAAGGTTTGTTGTCTTATGCCCTGTATCTACATCAAGAAAAGAGTATTGGGCCTGTTGTGTTATTGTACTTGCCCTAACTCACATTGCTTGTACTATATAATATTATAATAACCACATAATGTGCCTATATAAAGCATTTCCTAGTACTAGTAGAGTTTTATATACAGTAATACACTTAAGACATACAGAATTCAGTCTTCAACACTCGCAAATAGGCACTATGTTCAACTCATTTTATAATTTATAATGGGTAAAACGAATGATCCCACAGTAAAATAGTTGGCTGTCTAATGTTTTCGAAAACACATCATGTTATGGTAACACTATGCAAATGCAACACTATTACAGCTAGAAACTTCATAGAAAGATCACGTTCCGATATTTATCCGAACCGTTTGTGAAATTCAAAACTTTTGGGCTTTGTTTTTGCGTCAGGCTAAATGAAGAAAGAGTGGGCTGAATTCAGAAAGATTAATTCCAGGCTTTCGACCTAGAAAAAAGGCCATTAGATATCTTTGGCATAAAAATAATAACAATAAAAAATATATTTTTTATAAGCATAGATTTTTTTTGACCTTCATTTATTTATTTTTTATAAAAAAATTGGCTATTGCTACTGTGTTTATCTTTATAATAATTTATTCACAGATTAAATTTCATTATTTTTGACAATTTTTCTTTGATTTTGTTATAATTTCTATACTGTGTTGGCTTAAATGATTTTTTTTTCTCAAGCTTTCAGATGATGGACTTTAGAAAAGATGTTCAATTTTTATACACAAGCATTGATTGTAAGTCTTGTACATGGAACAAATCGAGATAAGAAATTAAGAATATGGTCCATTTTGGTTGGGCTTAGCTTGATTTGTCTAGAGATCAATTTTCTCTCCTGCCAAAAGTCTAACTTATTTTAGATGGAAATTTCATTGATTAATACTTGTATACAAAATTCATGGATCATTAAATTGGAATAGGCCCCTTAGTACTGACCTATCCAATTGGAATATATAGGATAAATATCTTCCCATCCACACTAAACGTTGTGTACACTTCAAATTTATTTACATCTTATAATGATACGTTGTGGAAAGGAGTCAACCAAGTCCAACATGATTGAGTGTTGTAGTTGAGACCACGGCCCAGAAGCTTAACTATTCAATACTTTGCGAGAAAATTAAACACTTATTTGATGTGAGGCTATGGAATTTGACATTGTATACACTGAGGTTTGTTCTTGATGTTGTGAAATTGTTGTAGATACTAAAAACTTTAGTTTGATTAGTTGGCAAGTCATGTTCTTTAAGCGTAAAAAGTCTACGATGGAAAACTTTTAAGTTCCTACAATATATGTTTTAGAGAGAAAATTGTTAGCCCCCTCATCCCATTGGGACCCTCCTATTTATACAAAGGAAAAAGGGTCTAATATTCCTAAGTGTAACTTAGTTACATGGAATTTTTCGAAATCATCTAGTACTCAAAATGAGTATTGAGTTACGTATTAAAGAGTAAAGACCAATTTGGCACAATAGAAGAGTGTAAGACGTTGGATTCACATTGCCACATTGATAATGGTTGTACAGTTCATCCATAAAAAATCAATAGCAAAGAAGTCTGAGCATTTTGATCTTTCATCTGTTTCTAGAGCTTCCATTTCACTTGGTTTTGTACTCTCTTTGTGTCCGCCTTTATCAAAACGGCAAAAACTGACCATTCAGTCTTCGCAACGTCTTCAAAAATGTAAAAAATTTATATTAAAAAGGAAACTGAAATACAAAGAGATTGTGAAGAACTGCAAGAGTATATACATGATATTAGTATTTCATTTACAACATATACACGATATACACATTATTCATGGTCAGTCTGCTGTGAACCGTAATGATTACATCATCTTCAGTGATAGATGCAGCAATTTCAGGTTGCCTTACTAACTTAAAATCATCATTAATGGCACTGGACCAGACAAGAGATTGTTAGCAACACTAAAGATTCTAAGATTCTTGAGTTGGCTGAGTTGTTGAGAAATTTGACCTGTTAGCTTGTTGTTGTCAAGTTTAAGAACCTCTAGATAAGAGCAATTTCCTATGCCTGATGGGATTGATTCTGAAATCTCATTACCTGAAAGGTCTAAGTTTACAAGTTCCCTGCAGTCCTCAATGCCTTTGGGGAACTCTCCCTTGAGCCCCATGTTCGCAAGTACGATACCGCATACCCTATTCTCGGCTGGGTTCAAACACGTGACCCCAACATAGTTACAGATGGAACCTTCTGCGAGGTTGTTAAAGGTCCATGAAGTCTTTAAGAGATTGAGAGGGTCTTCCAAGGAATCTCTAATAGATTTCAAGCAATTGATATCACTCTGAGTATCGTGACTCAAAATAAATGTATCTAGAAATGACCAGAAAAGAATGCGGACTAAGACCAAGGCTCTTGAATTAAGAGGCATTTGTGTTTGAGATTATAGTAGCATATTATTTACATGAAGCGTTGCGTTTATATAGAGGATGCCAATCAATTTACCACATAGAAAGGTGGACCTGGAATATACCCAAAAATAAATTAAAATGTAGAGTCCTTTCATTCTAGAAGCTCAAAAGCACTTCAACCATAACTCATTTGTGACTAATTGTATAAGAATAGTATTTACTACACACACTTTAACCCACGAGATATGTTGTTTTGGGGGGTGTATATGCAAAACTGTATAAATTAGCTTATGTATAACAACATTTACCCATTATAAAATTATTGAAAAGCACAATAATAATACTATAATAGCACACTCTCTTCTTTCACATAAATAGTAAATCTCAAGTATTATATAATTTACCATTGTGTGGTTGAGTGGGAGTGTTGGAAGTCCACTTAATCTTGAGTACAAAAGAGAGAGAAAGAGGGTGGTTAGTTCCAAATCACAATTCTCTTTTGTTGTCTCTTTTGCTTTGGCTTTTACCTTATTCCTTTTTTCTTTTGGTTAGGTAAGATTCCAATATAATACCGACTACAACGTTGTCTAAAAACAACAGAGTTATATAATTGTTCATCAAAAAAGAAATAGCAGAGTTATTGTTGATCAGAATCTTTAAAGGTCAACGTCTACTTAAAAAAAAAAAACAAAACAAAAAAAAACAAAAAAACGTTTATACTGCCTTTTGTTATGCTTGATTTTGTTTTCACAAAAAGGGTTTTCTACAGTGAAAAAGCAAGTGAAGTTTTGGAGGCCTAGGAGGTCAGAGGGATTCATGAATCATGAGCCCTATACAGTCAAGGCAAGTCCCCATATGAACAATAACCATACCTTTTCAAAAAAATAAAGCCATAAAGGGGAAGCTAGTCTAACTTTGTTGTTCTTATGGATCGCGTAGAAAGTTAACAGACTTTGGTTGGTTAGATGGGAATTGGGAACAAACAAGTTACGAGATTATATTGGACGGTGGAGTTTTGTTTTGTTTTTTTTTTTTTGAAGATTGCGGATGGGGGAGCACTGGTCATTGAAGAAATCACGAAATCATGTGCAAATGCAAAGACTATTAAAGCTAGAAACTTGATAGTAAGATCACGTTCCAAAACCTATCGGAGCCGTTTGTGAAAGACTCAAAGCTCTTGGGCTTTGTTTTTGCTTCAGGCTAAATAAAGAAAGAGTGGGCTGAATTCAGAAAGACTAATTCAAGGCTTTCGACTCACAAAAGCAGCCCATTGGATACCTATGGCATTAAAAACTCAAAAAAGGCCTAGAGCGTATGTAAACCAGTAATGGACTTATGAAAAAAAAAAAGTTTAGGTAGAATGATTTTTGTTATTTGGTTAGATATGAGAGTAATTTATTTCGCCAAGTTCATTTGATGATGATTATACTTTATTATCAGTAGGTAGAGTTTGAATTCCAAATTTATTATTTAACATTAACAAACTTATTAGTTAAGCTAGCTGAAACTCATAGTTAAAAATAATCTTAATCTCATATATAATTGGTCGTCCAAAAAAAATCATATATAATTGAGATTGTCAACACAATTTATTCAACTTTTAGAATTTAAAACTATCACAACTTTGCAAAAATAAATTCCATCTGTTGTTAACAAAGGCGATCCACAAAGTTTCTTGTTGTTAACAAAGCTATTGGCTGTAATAGATGCATTGGGACCAAAGTAAGGGACAACCCCTGACAACATATTGTTAGAAACACTGAATTGTTTTAAACGAGCGAGGTGGCCTACTTCCGGAGGGATTTCACCAGTTAGATGATTGTGGTCAAGTTTAAGGACATTTAGGTAAGTGCAATTGGATAAGTTCATTGGAATTTCGCTAGAAAATTTGTTGCTGGAGAGGTCGAGGGTCGTGACAGAGGGGACTAACTCTTCTATGTCAAATGGGAGAGGTCCTGAAAAGTTATTACTCGAGAGGTCTAACCCTGTTAAACTTGTGCAGTTTTCAATGGCTCGAGGGAACTGGCCCCTGAGCCCCATGGCGGCGAGTCGGATAGTTATGACCGAATTCTCATCAAGGTGCTAGCATTCGACCCCGGTAAATTCGCAGATGAAAGCTTCGGTATTGTTGTTGAAGTCCCATGAATCTTTAAGGTAGCCATAAGGGTCTTCAAGCGAATGTTTAATTGACATGAAGCAGTCGATATCACTCGATCGGCCATTGTTAATTTCAAGAATATCTAGAAATACGCAAGCAAATATGTGAAAAAGAGCTGCGAATACTCTGGCATTAAGAGTCATTTGCTTGTTGAGTGCTTAAGCAAGAAAAGCCGGAACTAAAAAGCCATATATTTTAACTACTTAGAAATAGAAAGATAGAAACAAAATCTAGAGTTGCAACATATTTTCACAAAAAATTTTCATTAGTTCTTGGATCTTCAAATAACATATTAACTGTTTTTGGAAGACTTGGCTGTGTATCAAAATAAGTTAAGAGTCGCAACATATCTCACAACCACTAAATAGGGTAAAAAGAAGAGAATTAATGGCCCTATACTAAAGTAGTTGGCTGTCTAATTTTCCAAGTCATGTAGTCATACCTCGTGAAGAACGCTAGTAGAAAATTTAAAGCCTGAAAAGCAAAGTCAAATGGGTTTAAGCCAAGACAGAGAAAGGACTGTTGATTGTTGATTCCTAATAATTTCAGCGAAAGATGTGTCCGGCAACCCCTTTTTTCTTTTTATATTTATTTTTAAATTTCGATGGTTGTGATTTTGGCCCTTCAAATATTAAATTTATGATTTTTTCACAAAGTTTTCAAGAATTATAAATATAATCCACAGTTATTCTCTCACACAACTTATTTTACTTCTTTCATATTTATGAACTTTTTACACTTTAAATGTGTACATCATCTTCTCGCATTTTAAAATATGTATATCACCACATACAATTGTAGATATTGTATACAAATGTGAGAGAATATTTATCATTTAAATATCAATTTTTCTATTAGCATTCATTAATAATGTGGTTGTTAATATAAATTGTTTTGCAAGGTTTGTTGTCTTATGCCCTGTATCGTACATCAAGAAAAGAGTATTGGGCCTGTTGTGTTATTGTACTTGCCCTATACTCACATTGCTTGTACTATATAATATTATAATACACACATAATGTGCCTATATAAAGCATTTCCTAGTACTAGTAGAGTTTTATATACAGTAATACACTTAAGACATACAGAATTCAGTCTTCAACACTCGCAAATAGGCACTATGTTCAACTCATTTTATAATTTATAATGGGTAAAACGAATGATCCCACAGTAAAATAGTTGGCTGTCTAATGTTTTCGAAAACACATCATGTTATGGTAACACTATGCAAATGCAACACTATTACAGCTAGAAACTTCATAGAAAGATCACGTTCCGATATTTATCCGAACCGTTTGTGAAATTCAAAACTTTTGGGCTTTGTTTTTGCGTCAGGCTAAATGAAGAAAGAGTGGGCTGAATTCAGAAAGATTAATTCCAGGCTTTCGACCTAGAAAAATGGCCATTAGATATCTTTGGCATAAAAATAATAACAATAAAAAATATATTTTTTATAAGCATAGATTTTTTTTTACCTTCATTTATTTATTTTTTATATAAAAAAATTGGCTATTGCTACTGTGTTTATCTTTATAATAATTTATTCACAGATTAAATTTTCATTATTTTTGACAATTTTTCTTTGATTTTGTTATAATTTCTATACTGTGTTGGCTTAAATGATTTTTTTTCTCAAGCTTTCAGATGATGGACTTTAGAAAAGATGTTCAATTTTTATACGCCAAGCATTGATTGTAAGTCTTGTACACGGAACAAATCGAGATAAGAAATTAAGAATATGGTCCATTTTGGTTGGGCTTAGCTTGATTTGTCTAGAGATCAATTTTCTCTCCTGCCAAAAGTCTAACTTATTTTAGATGGAAATTTCATTGATTAATACTTGTATACAAAATTCATGGATCATTAAATTGGAATAGGTCCCTTAGTACTGACCTATCCAATTGGAATATATAGGATGAAATATCTTTCCATCCACACTAAACGTTGTGTACACTTCAAATTTTATTTACATCTTATAATGATATGTTGTGGAAAGGAGTCAGCCAAGTCCAACATGATTGAGTGTTGTAGTTGAGACCATGGCCCAGAAGCTTAACTATTCAATACTTTGCGAGAAAAATTAAACACTTATTTGATGTGAGGCTATGGAATTTGACATTGTATACACTGAGGTTTGTTCTTGATGTTGTGAAATTGTTGTAGATACTAAAAACTTTAGTTTGATTAGTTGGCAAGTCATGTTCTTTAAGCGTTAAAAGTCTACGATGGAAAACTTTTAAGTTCCTACAATATATGTTTTAGAGAGAAAATTGTTAGCCCCCTCATCCCATTGGGACCCTCCTATTTATACAAAGGAAAAAGGGTCTAATATTCCTAAGTGTGACTTAGTTACATGGAATTTTTTCGAAATCATCTAGTACTCAAAATGAGTATTGAGTTACGTATTAAAGAGTAAAGACCAATTTGTGCACAATAGAAGAGTGTAAGACGTTGGATTCACATTGCCACATTGATAATGGTTGTACAGTTCATCCATAAAAAATCAATAGCAAAGAAGTCTGAGCATTTTGATCTTTCATCTGTTTCTAGAGCTTCCATTTCACTTGGTTTTGTACTCTCTTTGTGTCCGCCTTTTATCAAAACGGCAAAAACTGACCATTCAGTCTTCGCAACGTCTTCAAAAATGTAAAAAATTTATATTAAAAAGGAAAACTGAAATACAAAGAGATTGTGAAGAACTGCAAGAGTATATACATGATATTAGTATTTCATTTACAACATATACACGATATACACATTATTCATGGTCAGTCTGCGTGAACCGTAATGATTACATCATCTTCAGTGATAGATGCAGCAATTTCAGGTTGCCTTACTAACTTAAAATCATCATTAACAGTGAGGCAATTTCTCTCCCTGATAGCCCTCAATTTCTTGCACACTTCAAGCATCGTTGGCCTTCGATTGGTACAAGGCTGAACACAGCTACAAGCAATCCTAAGGAACTGAAATATTTCACCATCATATCCTTTCCCCAACAAAGATTTATCAATGACATCATACTGATCAAATTTTGATTCCTGAAAGTCAAGAAAATTAGTCATCTGACTTGGCTCCTTGCCTGTAATTAGCTCTAGAAGCACAATTCCAAAGCTATATACATCCTTCTTAACAAGTTCGACCTCCCTAAATTCACTAATTATAGAGCAGCTCTTGTTCAAATCAATGTCATTTTGGTTCATGAACATTGCCTCTCCAAATGTCGATATCCTGGGCTCAAAATTTTGATGAAGTAAGATACCTTTTGAGCTAATGTTGAGGTGAACTACTTGGAAATGACACATATGGTGAATCCAGGTCAAGCCTCTAGCTATACCAACTATGATTTTAACCCTTATAGCCACTCCAACATCTTGGCCCTATCATCCACAACATGTAGCCAATCATGGAGACTTCCATTTGACATATATCCGTATACAAGAAGCCTTTCCTGCATTTCTAGGCAGAACCCCATAAGGGGCACCAAGTTTTTATGTCTCAAACTAGCCAATGTGATTAGCTCCGATATAAATTGATTCTCATAATGTTGTGATGCGTGTAACCTCTTAACCGCCATGAAAGTACCATACGGAAGCATTGCCTTGTACACAGTCCCTGTCTTTCCTGACGTAATGACATTGTTTGCACTAAAATTGTTGGTTGCTTTACTGAGCTTCATAAAACTTATTTTTGTAGCCATCTTCTCGAAGAATGAAATCTGTGGACCAAATCACTCCATTAGTACTTAATCATGACCGTAGATCTTAAAATAAATTACGAAAAATTCAAGATTTTGTCTAGACATTTCAACAATTAAAACTAGTAATTTGGGAAGTTTTACCTGCAGATATGTGATGCCACATACAAAGATGTAGCATATGAAAATGCATTATGAAAAGTTAAGCAAGTCCAAATTTCTAATAAAAATTTAAAATTAAAAGACGAAGAAGAAGAAGAAGAAGCTAATAAAACCTTGATTTTGATTTTGATTTTTTAATTTTCATCATTTAACTTTTATTCTGTGTTCAATATAGTCCTTCTGTCCACCAATTGGACTACTATTATTAAAGCTTCCTAAGCATTGTAATTTTTATTTTTTCACCATTTTATTCTTAATTTTTCTTAATTTTTTCTTTACTCTTTTTTTTTTTAACACTTTCATTGCCCCAAGAGAATGGAAACTTCATATGCAAAATTAAGAATATCAAAACTTCAGATACCAAAATTGAAAAATCCTGACATGGAGGGTGTAATTTATAATTGAGTAATATATAATAATAAAAAGTTTGGAGTTACATCTGATTTTTTTGAATTGATAGCTGCTTTAAAGTTTAAACTTCAAAATATGGCTTGTAAACAGAGAGAGTACCTCTTTGCTTCGTTCATATCGGGATTCTACTTTTGGAAATTGACTCACATGATCAGGTTCTATTCTTTTGATGATCTTCCCCCTCTCCATTAGCCCAACCCCAAGGTCAAAATAGTAAATAAAAAAAGCTGTATATAAAATAGCAAACGCCACAAACCCAACCTCAAATCCACTTTTGAAAGAAATTTGAAACACCCATCTATGCTTTTTACAGTCTTCCTCGATTGACCCTCCACAAAGTCCACTATTATTCACGTAGCTCTGAGCATAACTCTCACTAAATGTACCTAGCAATGACCAGACAAAAAAGCAGAGCAAAACCAGAGCTCCTGCATTAAGAGCCATTTGAGTTTGTGATTTTAGTAGGATGAAGAATGAAAGTGTAAAATCTTTTGATTCTAGAAGCACCTAAGAGTCTAAAGAAAAACAACTAAGTTGGATGACAGCAAGGATCAAAGTCAAGTCAATCTGCACTCAAACGTATAGGAGCAGATAAAAAGCCACCACTCCACTTCTAAAACGAGAAGAAAAATGGTCTTTCACCCCGACTTTTTAGTAGTTTTTAGATCTATTTTCTAAGTCATGCCCCCTGGAGTACGCTAGTAAAAATTGGGTTAAACTTGTGTACAATGCGTTACTCTAATGCTCAGGACACATACACAAGCCGTGTCCATAGAAATTCAATCGAGTTATTAAAGGAAAACAACTTTATGTCATGGGTTCTTTTATTACAGTTCTAAGGTGAAAGATTGTGAGTAGTTGTTTATATTTTCACATGAACTTATTACTTTTTCTTTATTAATTATTCATAATCAACTATACCATAATTGTTGAAATTAAACTTCTATAAGCATGTCTAATAATTGCAGATAGTAAACTACACAAACCCGTGTTTTTCTACCAGAGTTTCGAAAAGTCTCTATTTCAAAAATTTTAGTGATCCAATAAGATGAACCTTAACCGTTAATTGATAAAATTATTACAAGACTTGCCATTATGTGTTAGTGAGAAGTCCAATGTACATTTAGACTTTTATAATTTGGAGAGAGATGAAAAGTTGGTTACTATAACGATCTTTATTGGAGAGAAAATTGCTTGGAGAGGCTCAGATTAAATAAACAAAATATATAGAGGCATCACTTGGCCCGAAATTTTAAGCATGTAAGTTTGAGATAAGTTGTGTTATGCTAACTGCTAACCACTCACTTTTGTTATAGTTATTCAATTTGAAAATAGGGAGTATAAATTAAATGTTTTTATTTTAATGTATAAATAACAATTTTTAAAGTTTATACATGACTCTAAACTTCAATGAGGAATGCTCTTCTCAAAAAAAGAAAAAAAAAAAAGAAGTCAAAAGTAACCTCAGAAATAAGTTTGGAAAAAAAAAATCTACTCATAAATTTTTTTTTCTCTTAGCTTTTGCTAAAAAAATTTTAAATTTTTTTAATAATTTAATAGTTACAACGAATATGAGGGGATTTGAGTCTTCAATGTCTCTTATGAAAACCCTAGAAAATAACAATTTACAAAGGCCATTAGCAAAAAATATAGTATAAATCTAAACAACAATATATAAAATATATTCATCCAAATTGACTCTCCATGTAGATTTCCAAAAAAAAAAAAAACTCTCCGCTAACGCAATTGTCTAATGTAGTCCACACTTAAATTAGGTTTGGTAAAATCATTTTATAGGGTTACGATGCTTATAACAAATGGAATCTGAATTTAAGAAAATAGAAATAAAAATAAAGGGTGAGATTGAGCTCAAAGCAAGAGAATATTCTAAAAGATTAAAAAAAGAAAAGCAAAAAGACTTAAGGGCATTTCTTTTTTTGTCTGCTACCGAAACATACACCAACACAGACTAACAAAAGGAGCAGCAAAAGTAAGTAATCAAGAAGCTAAATCCTTCCTATTGGCCCAAAACAAAATCTCACAATATAGACCATAGCCAGACAAACTCATTCACACCCTACCTAAAGGCCCATTTTGGCCCATTTAGCAATCAGGTGGGCAGTTTTATGACTTTCTTACTAGCTCAAGGAACCCAATAAAACTCACTTCAAAGGAATTGATAATTACAACAATACCAATTAAAACTATTACTTTAGTACCAATAACATATATATATTGAAGGATTCTCCAAATACTTGCTAGCTTTAAATCACCTAAAATGAGAATTGTTATCTAAACATCCTTATAAGATTTTTTTTAACCAAACACAACTTACAAATGGGGCTCACATATTTGAGAATTTAAATCTCACAAAACAATTTTCAAATTCTGCTACCAAATGAGCCAAAATCCTTCCTTTAGGCCACAAAAATCTAATAATAGAGAAAATAACCGGATCAACTCATTCACACACTATCCAAAGGCCCATTTAGCAATCAAGTGAGCAGTTTCATAACTTTCATTACTAGCCCTAGGAACCCAAAATAACTCACTGTAACTCAATCAAAGGGGTTAATAGATTTTTCATATCCTCAACTATAAGAGCAACTTCCCAAAAAATTGGCTTCTCTACTTAATAGTTGCATCCAAAATTGACTTAGAGAATCCCTCTCCCCTATGGTTCAGTACATCACTTCCCAGCTAACTCCACAGCTCTTTGCAAGACTCAAACATCTGTGACATCTACAAATATAGCTATCACTAGGTTAAGCACCCGAGCTTTCACCAAATTGCCCTCATGGTTTCTTACTACTATCTAACACAAGCTTTCTCCTATTTTCAAGTTGCATCCCTCCTGAACAATACTTAGTTCCTAAACTCTAGTAAATCATCCATAGTTACCATGACATGTATTTAAAGCAATTCAGCTTGCTTAAGTTCAATCACCAATTCATCATTTGGCTTCAAAAGCAATTGTGTTAGGATATTTAGTGTTTATTTTGTCATATAGGGTCTCTTTTATAGTGTAGAATAAATGGCACAAAACATAGTTGCTTGGACGGTAGGCTGGGCTATAAAATTTGCAAACTGATTTAATCTACGATTTTTGATTGATCGAATTTAAGTGCTTGATCGGTCAAAATTTTAATTTCGATCAATCCAACATGAATTGAAATTTCCAAATTTTCACTCTAAATTAGATAACTTTGTAGCATCTTTGTCTCCAAAAATAAACTTCTAAAGATGCTTACAACATATGTTTATTTCGCGAATTGTCAACATAAATAAAACCTAAAATTGCCCACAAGCAAATAATGTAAGACTAAATTAATTTGGTGACCCACATGATAAGGCACATGTGATAAGTTGGAGGTTTAATGGGATATAAAGACATATCTATTAGTGTCTTATTTGATTGATCAATTAGAGAAGTGGTTTCCTAACGTAATTGCAACTTTGATGGTAAAGTGGAAGTTAAAATAAACTAGGAAACTAGTCCTCTCTCTACCCATTAAGGTATTCAGTTTTTCTCATCGTAGACTGAATCTGAATGAACTGAGCATATACAGCAAAAAAGGATGAAGAGAGAGAAACCAGTCCTATAGAGAATTATTATTATTCACTGAATTTCAAGAGAATTGCATGAATAGACCTAGGTAAGTCTTATGACTATTTTGTTGTATTTTATATCAGTGTGAAATCCATGATAGTTCTAGATCCTGAAGTTAAAGTAGTTGTTGAATGCTTAACAACATAGAGTATTTCAAGTTCACAAATAATAGCTGAGAGACATTATCGTTTTCGGTATTTTGGTCCTTTCGCATTTTTCTACAGCTTCATTTAGTTTGATTTTGTTATGTATATTAATAAAAAGGCAAAGAATGACTATTCGATCTTTACAACGCCTTTGAAATGTAAATTTTAATATTCAAAAGAGAGATCAAATAACAAGGAGACGGTGCACAAGCACAACTACTAGATGATAAGGATTTATCTATCAGCATTGTAATATATATGTATGTTCCAGGTCAGTGGGTCTTAACCTCAATGATTTCAAGGTCGTCTTTAGTGTCAAAGGTGCCAATTTGAGGCTGCCTTAGTAACTGATAATCATCTTTGTCAGTGAGGCCATATCTCTCTCTGATAGCCCTCAGTTTCTCCCACACTTCAAGCATTGTAGGCCTTTGATCGGTACGAGGCTGAACACAGCTACATGCAATTGTAAGGAACTGAAATATTTCATCATCATATCCTTTCCCCAACAAAGATTTGTCAACGACATCATTCAAACCACATGAGGAGGTTTTTGAAATATGATTATTCCATTGGACCAAGGTTCCATCAAGACAATTAGGAAGATTAGTTATTTGGCTTGGCTTCTTGCCTGTAATTAGTTCTAGAAGCATAATTCCAAAGCTATACACATCCTTCTTAACCAGTTCCACATCACCAAATTCACCATTGATAGCAAAACTCCTGCTTTTTGCCCTTCCAAAATTTGATATCTTGGGCTCAAAATTCTTATCAAGTAAGATACATTTTGAGCTAATTTCAAGATGAACTGTTTTGAAGTCACACCAATGGTGAAGCCAGGCCAAGCCTCTTGCAATACCAACTATAATTGTAACCCTTAAATGCCACTCCAAGATCTTACCCTTATCTTCCGCACCATGTAGCCAATCATGAAGACTTCCATTTGACATATATTTGTATACAAGAAGCCCTTCTTGCATTTCTAGGCAGAATCCCATGAGAGGAACTAAGTTATTATGCCTCAACCTTCCTAGTGTCATTAGCTCAGATAGTAATTGATTCTCATGATGTTGAGATGCATGTAGCCTCTTAACTGCTAAGAAAGTACCATCCAGAAGAATCGCCTTGTACACGGTCCCCATTTTACCGGATCCAATGACATTGCTTGCACTAAAATTGTTGGTTGCTTTACTAAGCCTCGTAAAACTTATTTTTGTAACCATCCCCTCGACTATAAAAACTTGTAAAGCAAATCACTCTCCATTAGTACTCAAACAAAAGTATAAAGCTTAAATGAATTCTGATGAAGAGTTCAAGATTTTATCTAGATGATCTAGGGCACCATTTCAGCATTAATTAAATACTAATAATCAGAAAGTACTCTTTGATTTATAGTCACTTTTTACCCCCTGAATAACACTAATAAATTAATTAATCGGACAAATATAAACAAATGAGGAAGAGAAACCAACTCCCTCAACCACAAGGTCATGAAGAATATCAATTCTTCTAGGACCATATACTTTGCTACAACTTATATGTTAATTTGTGATTGAATTATGTTAGGTTCTAAGGTCTTAGGATTTTATGTATTTAGAACTCTAATTTGTAATGTTGGCAAACCATGATCAAAACATTGTATGTTGTCTTCTTTAGACTTGCTCAAAGTTGGTTTAATATTGTAAAGTTGGAATCGAGTGGTTGCAGAAGTACTTGGGACTCTCGGCCTGGCTCGATCGATCGAAGAATAGACTCGATCGATCGAAAATCGCACAAGTTGAATTTTCTGCAGAATTTCCAACTCAGCCCTACTTCATTAAACGTTTAGGGTTTTATGTTTTTACCCTAGGTATATAAATAAAACCCTAGCCAACTAACACAAGCTTTCTCCTATTTTCAAGTTGCATCCCTCCTGAACAATACTTAGTTCCTAAACTCTAGTAAATCATCCATAGTTACCATGACATGTATTTAAAGCAATTCAGCTTGCTTAAGTTCAATCACCAATTCATCATTTGGCTTCAAAAGCAATTGTGTTAGGATATTTAGTGTTTATTTTGTCATATAGGGTCTCTTTTATAGTGTAGAATAAATGGCACAAAACATAGTTGCTTGGACGGTAGGCTGGGCTATAAAATTTGCAAACTGATTTAATCTACGATTTTTGATTGATCGAATTTAAGTGCTTGATCGGTCAAAATTTTAATTTCGATCAATCCAACATGAATTGAAATTTCCAAATTTTCACTCTAAATTAGATAACTTTGTAGCATCTTTGTCTCCAAAAATAAACTTCTAAAGATGCTTACAACATATGTTTATTTCGCGAATTGTCAACATAAATAAAACCTAAAATTGCCCACAAGCAAATAATGTAAGACTAAATTAATTTGGTGACCCACATGATAAGGCACATGTGATAAGTTGGAGGTTTAATGGGATATAAAGACATATCTATTAGTGTCTTATTTGATTGATCAATTAGAGAAGTGGTTTCCTAACGTAATTGCAACTTTGATGGTAAAGTGGAAGTTAAAATAAATTAGGAAACTAGTCCTCTCTCCACCCATTAAGGTATTCAGTTTTTCTCATCGTAGACTGAATCTGAATGAACTGAGCATATACAGCAAAAAAGGATGAAGAGAGAGAAACCAGTCCTATAGAGAATTATTATTATTCACTGAATTTCAAGAGAATTGCATGAATAGACCTAGGTAAGTCTTATGACTATTTTGTTGTATTTTATATCAGTGTGAAATCCATGATAGTTCTAGATCCTGAAGTTAAAGTAGTTGTTGAATGCTTAACAACATAGAGTATTTCAAGTTCACAAATAATAGCTGAGAGACATTATCGTTTTCGGTATTTTGGTCCTTTCGCATTTTTCTACAGCTTCATTTAGTTTGATTTTGTTATGTATATTAATAAAAAGGCAAAGAATGACTATTCGATCTTTACAACGCCTTTGAAATGTAAATTTTAATATTCAAAAGAGAGATCAAATAACAAGGAGACGGTGCACAAGCACAACTACTAGATGATAAGGATTTATCTATCAGCATTGTAATATATATGTATGTTCCAGGTCAGTGGGTCTTAACCTCAATGATTTCAAGGTCGTCTTTAGTGTCAAAGGTGCCAATTTGAGGCTGCCTTAGTAACTGATAATCATCTTTGTCAGTGAGGCCATATCTCTCTCTGATAGCCCTCAGTTTCTCCCACACTTCAAGCATTGTAGGCCTTTGATCGGTACGAGGCTGAACACAGCTACATGCAATTGTAAGGAACTGAAATATTTCACCATCATATCCTTTCCCCAACAAAGATTTATCAACGACATCATTCATACCACATGAGGAGGTTTTTGAAATATGATTATTCCATTGGACCAAGGTTCCATCAAGACAATTAGGAAGATTAGTTATTTGGCTTGGCTTCTTGCCTGTAATTAGTTCTAGAAGCATAATTCCAAAGCTATACACATCCTTCTTAACCAGTTCCACATCACCAAATTCACCATTGATAGCAAAACTCCTGCTTTTTGCCCTTCCAAAATTTGATATCTTGGGCTCAAAATTCTTATCAAGTAAGATACATTTTGAGCTAATTTCAAGATGAACTGTTTTGAAGTCACACCAATGGTGAAGCCAGGCCAAGCCTCTTGCAATACCAACTATAATTGTAACCCTTAAATGCCACTCCAAGATCTTACCCTTATCTTCCGCAGCATGTAGCCAATCATGAAGACTTCCATTTGACATATATTTGTATACAAGAAGCCCTTCTTGCATTTCTAGGCAGAATCCCATGAGAGGAACTAAGTTATTATGCCTCAACCTTCCTAGTGTCATTAGCTCAGATAGTAATTGATTCTCATGATGTTGAGATGCATGTAGCCTCTTAACTGCTAAGAAAGTACCATCCAGAAGAATCGCCTTGTACACGGTCCCCATTTTACCGGATCCAATGACATTGCTTGCACTAAAATTGTTGGTTGCTTTACTAAGCCTCGTAAAACTTATTTTTGTAACCATCCCCTCGACTATAAAAACTTGTAAAGCAAATCACTCTCCATTAGTACTCAAACAAAAGTATAAAGCTTAAATGAATTCTGATGAAGAGTTCAAGATTTTATCTAGATGATCTAGGGCACCATTTCAGCATTAATTAAATACTAATAATCAGAAAGTACTCTTTGATTTATAGTCATTTTTTACCCCCTGAATAACACCAATAAATTAATTAATCGGACAAATATAAACAAATGAGGAAGAGAAACCAACTCCCTCAACCACAAGGTCATGAAGAATATCAATTCTTCTAGGACCATATACTTTGCTACAACTTATATGTTAATTTGTGATTGAATTACATAACCTATAGATAAGATCACCATTAGTATTTGGTGAAAAAAATAATGAAATCACCAGTTGATATATATGCAAGTTGTGACAAAATATATGTCATTAGAACTCAAGGAGATATGCTTCAACCCCAAATGAGCCAAAATGGAGCCATCTAGAAAGATTATGGGTCAAAGAGCTTGATTTCCTAGCAATGTGATTTAGGCCCACTTAGCAAGACTTTCTGTGTCACTTACAAAGATCTAGGGCATTGTCAATGCATTTTGAAAAATTTGCTATGATTGTGCCGTATGTATATTAAAAAAATTTACAAGATAAACGGAAATACAAATTCTTCCCAAGGAAGATTTGACATTGTCCACTTTCTAATTTCAAAGTCAGTCAACTACCAATAATTCTTTTTGAGTCTTTATGTATGTTTGATTTTTTTAGGTGTTTTATCGAATTTTTAATCAGCCCAAAAAAAAAAAAAAAAAAAAAACCACCAATAAACTAGTATCTTAGGGGCTGTTTGGTAATGTTGTTCTAGGAACGTTGTTTTATTTTTTGAAAATACGTGTAGATAAAAAAGTATGTGAAAATGCATGTAATGTTATTTAAAAATTGAAAACGTGTGTTTAAATACATGTACCAAACGGACCCTTAGACTTTCTCACACATTTTCACAATTGTGCAGACTGAAAATGATAAAAAAATAAATTGTGGATCCACATAATTGTGACAATTGTAGCAAAAAAAAGTGTTTGAAAGTATGCAATACTAACATTATTGGTTATTTTATTTTATTTTATTTTATTTTTTTTTCCTGAGGGGATCTAACGTTATTGGTTGACTACCAAAGAAAAAAAAAATAATTATATGGAAAATATGTTTTTACATTCACCATTCATGTATATTTTACATTATAAACTAAATAAATGAATACAGCATTATATGCATTAATAATTTATAGTATCATATACTATTCATGCAAATGTCTTACTAATAATAATGTTCATAAAAAAAAATTCCTACTAATAGTAATAATGATATTATTAATAATAATAATAAGTTTGAAAGAATACCTAATTTTTTGAATTAATACTTCTCTAGAGAGAGAGAGAGAGAGAGAGAGAGAGAGAGAGTACCTCTTTGCTCAATTCCTGTGGTCGTGCCTCAGTTGGGATTTGACTCACAGAACAAGGTTTTGTTCTGTTCTTCCTCCTTGCCAGTAACGCTGTCATCTTTGTTGCTGACATCGTCTTATTGTGATTCTTCTTCTTCAAACCAACCCTAAAATTAATATAGTACATGAAAAAAGGTGTATACAAAGTAGCAGTAAAAACGAAACCAACCACAAACCCACTTCTGAAAGAAACTTCAAACTCCCATCTATGCTTCTTACAGTACTCTAAAGGTCCTCCACAAAGTCCACTATTATTTACATAGCTCTCACGCGTAATATTAATGTTGACAAACTCTGGCACTGGACCAGACAAGAGATTGTTAGCAACACTAAAGATTCTAAGATTCTTGAGCTGGCTGAGTTGCTGAGAAATTTGACCTGTTAGCTTGTTGTTGTCAAGTTTAAGAACCTCTAGATAAGAGCAATTTTCTATGCCTGATGGGATTGATCCTGAAATCTCATTACCTGAAAGGTCTAAGTTTACAAGTTCCCTGCAGTCCTCAATGCCTTTGGGAACTCTCCCTTAAGCCCCATGTTCGCAAGTACGATACCGCATACCCTATTCTGGGTTGGGTTCAAACACGTGACCCCAACATAGTTACAGATGGAACCTTCTGCGAGGTTGTTAAAGGTCCATGAAGTCTTTAAGAGATTGAGAGGGTCTTCCAAGGAATCTCTAATAGATTTCAAGCAATTGATATCACTCTGAGTACCGTGACTCAAAATAAATGTATCTAAAAATGACCAGAAAAGAATGCGGACTAAGACCAAGGCTCTTGAATTAAGAGGCATTTGTGTTTGAGATTATAGTAGCATATTATTTACATGAAGCATTGCATTTATATAGAGGATGCCAATCAATTTGCCACATAGAAAGGTGGACTTGGAATATACCCAAAAATAAATTAAAATGTAGAGTCCTTTCATTCTAGAAGCTCAAAAGCACTTCAACCATAACTCATTTGTGACTAATTGTATAAGAATAGTATTTACTACACACACTTTAACCCACGAGATATGTTGTTTTGGGGGGTGTATTTGCAAAACTGTATAAATTAGCTTATGTATAACAACATTTACCATTATACAATTATTGAAAAATACAATAATAATAGCATACTTTCTTCTTTCACATAAATAGTAAACCTCCAGTATTATATAATTTACCTTTGTGTGGTTGAGTGGGAGTGTTGGAAGTCCACTTAATCTTGAGTACAAAAGAGAGAGAAAGAGGGTGGTTAGTTCCAAATCACAATTCTCTTTTGTTGTCCCTTTTGCTTTGGCTTTTACCTTATTCCCTTTTTCTTTTGGTTAGGTAAGATTCCAATATAATACCTACTACAACGTTGTCTAGAAACAACAGTTATATAATTGTTCATCAAAAAAGAAATAGCAGAGTTATTGTTGATCAGAATCTTTAAAGGTCAATGTCTACTTAAAAAAAAAAAAACAAAAACAAAAAAACAAAACAAAAAAAACGTTTATACTGCCTTTTGTTATGCTTGATTTTGTTTTCACAAAAAGGGTTTTCTACAGTGAAAAAGCAAGTTAAGTTTTGGAGGCCTAGGAGGTCAAAGGGATTCATGAATCATGAGCCCTATACAGTCAAGGCAAGTCCCCATATGAACAATAACCATACCTTTTCAAAAAAATAAAGGGGAAGCTAGTCTAACTTTGTTGTTCTTGTTCATCTGGATCTCGTAGAAAGTTGACAGACTTTGGTTGGTTTGATGGGAAGTTGACAGGAACAAACAGGTACAACAGAATCCCATGATGGTCAGAAGTAATAAATATGTTTATGTCTTAACCTACCTAGTGTCATTAGCTCAGATAGTAATTGATCCTCATGATGTTGAGATGTATTTATCCTCTTGACTGCTAAGAAAGTACCATCCAGAAGAATCGCCTTGTACATGGTTCCCATTTTACTGGATCCAATGACATTGCTTGCACTAAAATTGTTGGTTGCTTTACTAAGCCTTGTAAAACTTATTTTTGTAACCATCCCCTCGACTATTAAAAGCTGTAAAGCAAATCACTCTCCATTAGTACTCAAACAAAAATATAAAGGTTAAATGAATTCTAATGAGGAGTTCAAGATTTTATCTAGATGATCTAGGGCACCATTTCAACATTAATTAAATACTAATAATCAGAAAGTACTTTTTGATTTATAGTCATTTTTTACCCCCTGAATAACACTAATAAATTAATTAATCAGAACAAATATAAACAAACGAGGAAGAGAAACCAACTCCCTCAACCACAAGGTCATGAAGAATATCAATTCTTTTAGGACCATACAATTTGCTACAACTTATATGTTAATTTTTGATTGAATTACATAACCTATACATAAGATCACCATTAGTATTTGGTGAAAAAATAATGAAATCATTAGCACTCAAGGAGATACGCTCCAAACCCAAATGAGCCAAAAGGGAGCCATCTAGAAAGATTATGGGTCAAAGAGCTTGATTTCCTAGAAATGTGATTTAGGCCCACTTAGCACTGTGTCACTTACAAAGATCTAGGGCATTGTCAATACATTTTAAAAAGCTTTCTATGATTATGATGTATGTATATTAAAAAAAATTTAGAAGATAAACGGAAATACACAAATTCTTCTCAAGGAAGAATTGACATTGTCAACTTTCTAATTTCAAAGTCAGTCAACTACCAATAATTCATTTTGTGTCTTTATGTATGTTTGATTTTTTTAGGTGTTTTAGCGAATTTTTATTCAGCAAAAAAAAAAACCCACCAATAAACTAGTATCTTAGGGGTTGTTTGGTAACGTTATTCTAGTAATGTTATTTTTATTTTTTGGAAATACGTATAGTTAAAAAAGTATGTGAAAATGCGTGTAATCTATATCTATATATTACTAAAAGCTGAAACATAACATTTAATGTTGCTATACTCACATTGAGCCACGTCAGCAGCCACATCATTCTCATCCCCTTTTATGAATTTTTAATTTAATTTTAAAATAAATTTTACCAATTTTAAAATACTAATAAAAATAAAATTATTTCTAGCCCTATTTCTACTTTAAAGTCCACTTCTTATACATTTAATTCCACTATAAAGCCCAAGCCACACCCAAAGCCTTTAAAACTAAAATCCCTGATGTTTTTTTCACGGTTGCAACTTCCTGTCTCCCAGTCCCACGTTTTGTTTCATTGTTTCGGGTTTAGTCCCTTTCCCTTCCTCACTTTTTGATTCTCACAGTTTTAGCTTTTGTTCTACTGTTTCACTCACGTTTTCATCTTCCTGTTCTACGGTTTCAGCTTCTGTGCTCTATTTAATCCCTGATGTTATTTCGTGCTGTGCTCTATTCTTTTGTTTGATGGTTGTTTTTTTTTTTTTTTTTTTTTTTTTTTCTACCTAGGGTGTTGAATTTGTTACTATTGGGTTACTTAATTGGAGCACTGCTTCTTTTTGGTATGTTTATTCTGTTTTGAAACCTCTTGAGTCAAATCCAGGATTTTTATCTATATCTAAATATCTTGAATTTGTTCAATTAATTAGGTTATTTTTATCTATATCTATATATCCAAGATTTTTATTCTTCTTACACACATATAAGGATATCAAAGAATAAGCGGTGGACGAGCAAGAGTCAGAGTTGTTGTTCTTTCCGTCTCCTCAATATTCAGTCTCCACTCCCGTTTGAGCCTTTCTCTTCCCTGACGACGGAATTAGCCAACTCCTCCAAGAAGGTCACTCTCTCTCTCTCCGGCTAAATCCATTTTAGTACGAATAGCATCAGATATTCTTGAATCGTTTTAGCTTTTATTTAGTTTTACTAATTGGTTTATATTTGAATTGCTTTTAGTTTGAGTATTGTTGGTTTCAAAAGTCGATTTGGATTATAATAGTCTAATCAGACCTTAGAATTTGTTCAATTAATTGGGTTTGTTTGTTTGTTTCCATCTTATTAATTTTTTAATATAATTTCTTATTATGATTTCGTAGCCGATAAAGGTAATTGTAAATGTGCACACAGAGATAGATGGAGAGAGACTGAGAGAAATTCTAGGACTGTCAAACTGCTTCCATGTCAAATCATCACCCACCTTCAACCCTGCCTCTTGACACCTTCATATATAGCAAGAACCACTACCAGTACAGGTATTTTTAACAACAAAAATGTGTTAAATATTATTTAGGTTTTGTTATTTGTTAGTTTTTTTTTTTTAAGATTTAATTTTGTGAAAAATAATTATTAATATAACTCATATTTGTAGTCTAATTATTGTGTTGATGGTTTAATTAGGCCGACAACTATTCACAGTTGCTTATGCTTCACTGTCATCATTCTTTTGAACCCTTGGAAGGGTAAGCTTCAGTAATTTGAAATAAAATGATTTAGAAAGAAGATAAAGTTTTTCACTTACAAAAAAAGAGGAAAGAACATAAGGTTTTAGTCAATAGGCTTTCTATGTTGCTCCTATGGGCATAAGGCTAATCTTCATTTTCTAGCATTCAAACTAACATTATTGCTGCTGTGTGTTGCTATACTAATGCTTGGTGCTGCTATTTGTGAATTTTTGTTGTTGTTGTTGTTGTACATGCTAAAATGCATTATGCTTCTATTGTACTTAGTGTTAGTTGTATTGTGATAATTGGTAATTGTTGGCATTGTACTAGGAATTGATGCGAAGCCCAAGAAGTTTTGGTAGTTATTGGCAGATTCTTAAAAAAGCACTTAGTGAGAAATATTAACATAGGTTGTGTTTGTTTGCTTCCTGTTAATAGAAGGCTGCAAGGTAAATTCAAATGTTAATAAAAAGTTGGCCTCTTTAAGAGTGTGCCACTCAGCTTTGGAGTCTTCACAATTTTACACCTCAACAATATTTATAATTTTTTATTTTTAGCATGGTATTTTAGTTAATATTTTACTTAGTTTGAACTTTGAACCCGATAATGCACTCCCCCTCTCTCTATCTCTAATAGCAACCTCTAAGGACAACCATCCAAAGGCAAGATGGAATGTGGGGTACCACTGCAAGTGATTCAAATGCTCCAGCTCATGCTTGTAGTGCACACAAGACTGAGACAGGGCTGATGAATAACTTTATATGTAATAACATTATAACCTTATTTCACAAAGTTCAAGGTCCTCAATGTTTTTCTTTTAATATGTTTTTTTATTTATTTAAATGGATGTAGTTTATTTAAAGATATGTAAAGCATTCTTGTGTTTGCATGTTCTGCTCCCTTTCTACTGTTTATTAATTGCACCATATATGACTTTTCAAATGATAATTTTTTTTTTTTTTAGATTTAATTTTGAGAAAAATAATTATTAATATAACTCATATTTGTAGTCTAATTATTGTGTTGATGGTTTAATTAGGCCGACAACTGTTCATAGTTGCTTATGCTTCACTGTCATCATTCTTTTGAACCCTTGGAAGGGTAAGCTTCAGTAATTTGAAATAAAATGATTTAGAAAGAAGATAAAGTTTTTCACTTACAAAAAAAAAGGAAAGAAGATAAGGTTTTAGTCAATAGGCTTTCTATGTTGCTCCTATGGGCATAAGGCTAATCTTCATTTTCTAGCATTCAAACTAACATTATTGCTGCTGTGTGCTGCTATACTAATGCCTGGTGCTGCTATTTGTGAATTTTTGTTGTTGTTGTTGTTGTACATGCTAAAATGCATTATGCTTCTATTGTACTTAGTGTTAGTTGTATTGTGATAATTGGTAATTGTTGGCATTGTACTAGGAATTGATGCAAAGACCAAGAAGTTTTGGTAGTTATTGGCAGATTCTTAAAAAAGCACTTAGTGAGAAATATTAACATAGGTTGTGTTTGTTTGCTTCTTGTTAATAGAAGGTTGCAAGGTAAATTCAAATGTTAATAAAAAGTTGGCCTCTTTAAGAGTGTGCCACTCAGCTTTGGAGTCTTCACAATTTTACACCTCAACAATATTTATAATTTTTATTTTTAGCACGGTATTTTAGTTAATATTTTACTTAGTTTGAACTTTGAACTACTTTGAACCCGATAATGCACTCCCCCTCTCTCTATCTCTAATAGCAACCTCTAAGGACAACCATCCAAAGGCAAGATGGAATGTAGGGTACCGCTGCAAGTGATTCAAATGCTCCAGCTCATGCTTGCAGTGCACACAAGATTGAGACAGGGCTGATGAATAACTTTATATGTAATAACATTACAACCTTATTTCACAAAGTTCAAGGTCCTCAATGTTTTTCTTTTAATATGTTTTTTTATTTATTTAAATGGATGTAGTTTATTTAAAGATATGTAAAGCATTCTTGTGTTTGCATGTTCTGCTCCCTTTCTACTGTTTATTAATTGCACCATATATGACTTTTCAAATGATACTCCTAAATGTGATTTTTTAAGCGCATTGATGATGACAAGAAAAATGAATAAACAACTAGGATTACCCAGATTTTGCAAATAGACTGAATAATAGAAGGAATTATGTTAAAAAAAATGATAGAGACCTTAAATTTCATGAAAGAAAGGATGCAATTGATAATAAACATGGGATGCCTACCAGTAGTTCGAGGTTTTTAACTAAAGGTACAAATTAGTAATATAAAGTTAGATGTTGTTTTTAACTTTGTACTTAGGTAGAACACAGCAATCAAATTTCTCATATTGGTATAGTGTTTTAAGAGATTTGAACTTCTATAAATACTCATGTATTATTTAACATTCTTAAAAGTAAATAAATAACACTATTTTGGAATTTAGTTATTAACTTTCCCGTGCATCGCATGGGTTAGCGACTAGTATTATTTAAAAACTGAAAACATGTGTTTAAACACATATACCAAACGGACCCTTAGACTTTCATACACACGTTCACAATTGTGCAAACTGAAAATGATAAAAAAAATAAATTGTGTATCCACATAATTGTGATAGTTGTAGCAAAAACAAGTGTTTGAAAGTATGCAATACTAACATTATTGGGTTTTTTTTTTTTTATTTTTTTTTTTTTTTTTTTTTTTTGAGGGGATCTAACATTATTGGTTGACTACCAAAGAAAAAAATAATAAATAATTATATGGAAAATATGTTTTTACATTCACCATTCATGTATATTTTACATTATAAACTAAATAAATGTATACAACATTATACGCATCAATAATTTACAGTATCATATACTATTCATGCAAATGTGTATAATTATGTAGTAAATGTCCTACTAATAATAATGTTCATAAAAAAAAAAAAATTCCTACTAATAATAATAATGATATTAATAATAATAAGTTTGAAAGAATATCTAATTTTTTGAATTAATACTTGTCTAGAGAGAGAGAGAGAGTACCTCTTTGCTCAATTCTTGTTGTCGTGCCTCAGTTGGGATTTGACTCACAGAACAAGGTTTTGTTCTGTTCTTCCTCCTTGACAGTAACGCTGTCATCTTTGTTGTTGACATCATTTTATTGTGATTATTCTTCTTCAAACCAACCCTAAGATTAATATAGTACATGAAAAACGGTGTATACAAAGTAGCAGTAAAAACGAAACCAACCATAAACCCACTTTTGAAAGAAACTTCAAACTCCCATCTATGCTTCTTACAGTACTCTAAAGGTCCTCCACAAAGTCCACTATTATTCACATAGCTCTCACGCATAATATTAATGTTGACAAACTCTGGCACTAGACCAGACAAGAGATTGTTAGCAACACTAAAGATTCTAAGATTCTTGAGCTGTTTGAGTTGTTGAGAAATTTGACCTGTTAGCTTGTTGTTGTCAAGTTTAAGAACCTCCAGATAAGAGCAATTTCCTACGCTTAATGGGATTGATCCTGAAATCTCATTACCTGAAAGGTCTAAGTTTACAAGTTCCTTGCAGTCCTCAATGCCTCTGGGGAACTCCCTCTTGAGCCCCATGTTCAAAAGTATGATATCGCATACCCTATTCTTGGCTAAGTTCAAACAAGTGACCCCAACAAAGTTACAGATGGAACCTTTTGCAAGGTTGTTAAAGGTCCATGAAGTCTTTAAGAGATTGAGAGGGTCTTCCAAGGAATCTCTAAAAGATTTCAAGCAATTGATATCACTCTGAGTACCATGACTCAAAATAAATGTATTTAGAAATGACCAAAAAAGAATGTGGACTAAAACCAGGGCTCTTGCATTATGAGGCATTTGTGTTTGAGATTATAGTAGCATATTATTGACATGAAGCATTGCATTTATATAGAGGATGCCAATTAATTTACCACATAGAAAGGTAGACTTGGAATATACCCAAAAATAAATTAAATTGTAGAGTCCTTCAATTCTGGAAGCTCAAAAGAACTTTAACCATGACACATTTGTGACTAATTGTACAAGAGTAGCGTTTATTACACAAACTTTATCCCATGAGTTATGTTGATTTAGGAGTGTATATGCAAAACTGTGTAAATTAACTTATGTATAACAACATTTACCCACTATACAATTATCAAAAAGTGCAATAATAATGTCGCAATCTCTTCTCTCACATAAATAATAGATCCCAAGTAATGTGTAAATTACCATTGTGTGGTTGACAGCGGAATGTTGGAAGTCCACTTAATCATGAGTATGAAAGAGAGAGAAAGAGGGTGATTAGTTCCAAAGCACACTTCTCTTTCATTGTCTCTTTTGTTTTGGCTTTTATTTTATTCCCCCTTTTTTTTGGGTTAGGTAAAATTCCAATATAATACCTACTACAACAGTTTTTTTTTTTTTTTGATACTGTCAACGTCTTCTTGAAACAACAGAGTTATATAATTTTTTTTTTTTTTGGAGAAACCTGACCCGAGGGTCAAAGACATATATTGAAAATAGGAAACTGAAATAGAGAAAACAAATTACAACGCTTCACGCGCAGCAAGAGGAGCTATATCCTTAGGAATGGAATCCAACCAAAACTGTAGCTCATCACTAAACTTACACTGTCTAGCAAGATAATGGGCAACAAAATTACCTGCCCGTTTTACATGAGAAAATTTGCATACACAAAAATCTGCAGCAAGAACTAAAACATCACTCAACACCTGACCATGCTCTGGATGCGATTATTCTTTCCTCTGAATGGCCTTTACTATGACTTCGGCATCCCCCTCAAATACACAATCCAAGAGACAAAGCTCCTTAGCAAAAACCATAGCTCATCTACATGCTAAAGCTTCAACCGTTGCTACTGCATTTGGGATGGGAATTTTTTCAGCTAGAGCGCCAATCACACGGCCAGAGGAGTCACGGGCCACAACACCCATACCTGCCCAACTCAGCTCCTTGAAGATTGCCCCATCAAAATTAATCTTATACATTGGAGGGACGGGTGGAATCCATCTCACAGCACGAGCTACAACCTCAGAGGGCTTCCTATGAATAACATGGGCTGACTTGAACTCATTTATCATGCTTTCTGCCTTAGACCGAATCAAGTGATTTTCTGTGATGGCCCCTCCACATCTTTTTGCATTTCTATTGTTCCATATAAGCCAAAACATCATAGCCAACACATCCACATCAACACTACTTTGCCTGTGAAACACCACTTCCAATAGATCAGAGAACACACCAAATTTGAACCTTACCATCTTCTTTAACCCATCATGAGAATTCCAAATTGCTGTAAGAGAGTTGCAGCCCCACAAGGCGTGAGTTGGGTCTTCGGTATCTGAATTGCACATTAGACAATAGACAAAATTAACCGCCCTCCTCTTCCACAAATTCAGCAATGTGGGGATGGCTTCATTTGCTGCCCTCCATATTAAGTGCTTCACCGTTTGTGGAACCTGTAAATTCCAGATACCCTTTCACAAGGCTTTTCCACGACTACTAGAAAAGCAAGTTGGTTGGACAACCCGGTCTGAGGTGGCTAGGAACTTGTAAGCTGACCGAGTTGAGAAAACACCATCAGATGAAGGAAACCAGACCTGCTTATTTGGTGTAACTTGTAGACTTAAGGGCAGACCGATAATCAAACTTGCTTCATGTGTGAGGAACTCTTGGGATATCAACTCCTTCCTCCAAGTGTGTGTCTCGTGGTCTATAAGGTCACAGACTCGTGATCTTGGGTGCAAAACAAAGGTCAGAGATACCACCTTTGGGGCTGAGGTTCTTGGCAGCCATTTATCCCCTCTGATCACTATAGACTCTCTATTACCCACTCTTCAGATTGTGCCCAGTTCAACAACATGTCTAGCCTGCAACAAGCTCTTCCAAGCAAAAGATCCCTTATTTGGGTTATCACATTCCATGATGGAGCAATTTGGGAAAAAATTAGCCTTAAACACTTTATAGAAGAGGGACTCAGTATGGGTATTTAACCTCTAAACTTGTTTTGCCAAAAGTGAATCATTGAACTTGCTTAACTCCCTAAACCCCATTCCACCCTCGCCTTAGGAAGACATAATTTTTCCCAGCTCAGCCAGTGGATTTTCTTTTGCTCCCCTCTATAACCCCACCAAAACTGCCTAATCAACACCTCGATTTCCTTAATCAAACCTTTTGGGAGCTTGAAACAAGACATAGTGTACGTTGGTATTGCCTGCACAACTGCTTGATGAGGATTTCCCGCCCCGCCTGCGACAATAATTTTTCTTTCCAACCCTTAAGCTTCTTCCAAATTCTTTCTTCTATTACACTAAAAGACTTCTTCTTTGCCCTACCAATCAGTGATGGGAGACCCAAATATTGTTCAAATCTTTGGACAGATGGAATCCCCAAGAAGCTCTTGATAGCTACTTAGGTTTGATGCGAAGTATTAGTGCTGAAAAAAATATTTGTCTTACCCCTGTTAATACTTTGACCCGATGCTTGTTCGTAGTTGTATAGAATAGATTGGAGCTTAACACACGCAAGAACAAAATCTCTACATAATACTAAGCTATCATCAGCGAACAACAGATGAGAAATTCTGGGACCCGCCGGGCAGAGAGAGACACCACTAATATCACCCTTCTCTCCAGCCTTGCTAAAGAGGGCGTGGAGGCCTTCAGTCACTAGCAAGAATAAATATGGTGACAAAGGGTCACCCTGGTGAAGACCTCTGGTTGGAGAGATAAGACCATGTGGTTGACCATTAAGCATTATTGAGAAAGACACTGATCAGATACATGCAGAAATTAGATGAATCCATTTCGGAGCGAAACCCATTTTTTCATGATCTGTTCAAGGAACTTCCATTCAACTCTGTCATAGGCTTTTCGCATATCTAGTTTCAGCGCCATGTAACCCATTTTATCGGTCCTTTTTTATTTCAAGTGATGGAGTGTTTCATGAGCTACCAAAATTGTAAGGTTGAAATTTATCAACCATCTTGCTAGCTTTATTCCGTGCCAATTTGCTTGTAATTTAGCTTTTAGTAACCCTGTATTTAAGTGGGATTCATGTAAGGATAGTGTGTGAAGAGAGTGTGAAGAAAAGCTCAAGTATGTGCAAAGAAGCAGAGTTTCGCTGCTAGGACTCGCGACTGACTTATGACTGGTAAGTCGCCAACTGCAAGTACATGAGAAGCACATAAGGGAGCTGAAGGGTCGCGCCAGCTGTCACACTACATGATAAAAGTCCCAGGCTGGCCAGACAGTTACTTCGCAACTTGAACTCGCGACTTGGACAAGCCGCGAGACCAAGTCGCCAACTAGCCCTGTTTGGCAAACATTGTCTTTTCGTATTTCAAACACACACTACTATATATAGACCCTTATACCCCACGAAATGTAGAAAGCTTTCAAAGAGAATTTTGTGAGAGAAACCCTAGAGAAAAACAAGATTGCCTCATCCTCAATCTTCATCTAAGAGACTCTTCAAATTCCTCTACTCTCTTCCTTTCCATTGATATGTCCTTGAGAGGTTATTGATCAAATCCTTTTCTCACCACACCCACGTCTATGAGAAGGTCTTTTGGTGCTAAGGGAAGTAATTTGGAAGGGACCAATGGTTATTCGTTGATGCTATGGGTTATAATGGAATCCGGTAAGCTAAAGAAGAAATAGGTTTGGTGCAACCTCATTGGAGCAAGAAGCTTGGAGGGCTTAGGTACATTGGGTAGATTAAGCTTGGAGGGTCTTCTGCTGTTCATGTATCCCAACTACATTCTTTAGTAGATTATTTACCGCTTAGAGGGCGGTGGAGAGGTTTTACGCCGAAAGCTTCGGTTTCCTCTTCGATAACACATCGTGTGTTGTCCGTGTGTTTGCATCTTCCTTCCCTTTATCTTTGCCTTTTATTTTCTGCTGTGGATGTGATTATAATTGGCTTAGATTGTTTATTTATTATATGTTTGACTTATGTTCATGTTCCGCACATTAATTGTTTGATAATAAGCTTGAATTGAAATTTTGTAATTTGGGGTCTAAACCTTCAAGGGTGTTTTATACACATTTTGAACATTCAAAAATATTGTCAGTAATAAGTCTCTCTGACATGAATGGGCTTTGGGTTTCAAAGATTAATTGAGGGAGTAGGGGTTTTAGACGGTTTGCCAACACCTTCGCAATGAGTTTATACATCACATTACTCAGACTAATGGGCCAAAAATTAGTACCCTTTCTAGGACTCTGAATTTTTGGAATAAGAATTAAATAGGTATGATTAATAGCCTTAGGGATCGTACCGGTATTAAGGGCGGATAGGACTGCCTTTGTGACCTCCCCTCCCACTTTATCCCAAAATTGCTTATAAAATAGAGGAGGAAGACCGTCGGACCTGGGCCGTATCTGCATCCATCTATTTCAGAGCCAAAAAGACTTCCTCTACCGCAAATGGTTTGAGTAACTCCTCATTCACAGAGTTATATAATTGTTCATCAAAAAAGAAACAGCAGAGTTATTGTTGATTAGAATCTTTAAAGGTCAACGTCTACTTAAAAAAAAAAAAAAAACAAACAAACAAACAAAAACAAAAAAAACGTTTATGCTGCCTTTTGTTATGCTTGATTTTGTTTTCACAAAAAGGGTTTTCTATAGTAAAAAAGCAAGTGAAATTTTGGAGGCCTAAGAGGTCAGAGGGATTCATGAATCATGAGCCCTGTACAGTCAAGGCAAGTCCCCATATGAACAATAACTATACCTTTTCAAAAGAAAGGGGAAGCTAGTCTAACTTTGTTGTTCTTGTTCATTTGGACCGCGTAGAAAGTTGAAATACTTTGGTTGGTTTGATGGGAATTGGGAACAAACAAGGTACGAGATTATATTGGACGGTGGAGTTTTTTTTTTTTTTTTTTTCGGAAGATTGTGGATAGTGGAGCACTGGTCATTGAAGAAATCACGAAATCATGTGCAAATGCAAAGACTATTAAAGCTAAAGAAACAGCAGGTTGTGGAGCACTCAAAGGCCAGGTCGGACAAGTCAACCTGGAAGAAAATTTGGACATTGAATGTTACCCCAAAAGTCAAAAATTCATTTGGAGGGCGTGCTCAGACTGCTTACCTACTCGAGCCAATCTGCATAGAAGGAAGGTTTATGTTGAGGGTGTGTGGTTTGTGTAAGCAACAACTTGAGACCACGGGCATATTTTGTGGAGTGTCCACTTGCCAGGAATGTTTGGGCGTTGGTAAAGGGGAAGATTCAGAAGTGCAACAATGAGCTCGGGATTTCTTCCTACTGTTCGGTTCATGGTGCAAAGCTTAGATCAACGAGACCTCGAACGTTGGGCTACAGTGGCATGGTCTATTTGGAATGCCTGAAATAAGGTCTATTTGAACAAAAACAAACCCATCCCAAGGAAAATAGTGGTGCAGAGGGTCTACTGGATGAGTACCAAAAGCTGATGGCGTCTTAGAGATAATTGTTTGGTATGGGTCTTTTCCTAGCTACGTTAGTGTAGCCTCAGTCTATGGCCAGCTCCATGTAGCTGGCCTTGGACTTATACAAGTTTCTTTATACGTGTACTTCTTTTTTAGTTTAATAAAGTTTCTGACCAGTTCTCAAAAAAAAAAAAAAAAAAGCTAGAATCTTGATAGTATGATCACGTTCCAAAACCTATCTGAGCCGTTCGTGAAAGACTCAAAGCTCTTGGGCTTTGTTTTTGCTTCGGGCTAAATAAAGAAAGAGTGGGCTGAATTCTGAGAGACTAATTCAAGGCTTTCAACTCACTAAAGCAGCCCATTGGATACCTACGGCATTAAAAACTAAAAAAGGCCTAGAGCATATGTAATCCAGTAATGGACCTATGAAAAAAGGTCAAGGCAGAATGATTTTTGTTATTTGGATAGATAGGGGAGAAATTTAATCTCAGAGTTTATTCCATGATGATTATACTTTGTTATCAGTAGGTATAGTTTGAATATCATATTTATTGTTTAACATTAACAAACTTATTAGTTGAGTTAGCTGGAACTCATAATTAAAATAATCTTAATCTCATATATTATTGGTCGTCCAAAAAAAAGAAAATCATATCTAATTGAGATTGTCAACACAATTTATTCAACTTTTAGAATTTAAAACTATCACAACTTTGCAAAAATAAATTCCATCTCTCACACATAAGTAATGTGTGAAATTGTAATTGGCACATAATAAAAGAGTCATACTAAGGACACAGCAAAAGTTCAATGGTGGACTCATATGAAAGTGAAGTTACTCCTATCATAAGTTGACAACTCATAAAATTGTGAAATTAGGTGTGTCCATAGGATTTTAATTTAAAATTTAAAACATATAGAAGATCATCTATATATCCTTTTGAAGCTCCAATTTTTTTTTTTGGTTGAAATAACTAATTCTTTGAAGACAAAGCAGGAAGGAAAATTTTGCCTATTCTGAATATTAAAGAGATGGATTGATTGAGTCTAGAATTCATTGTCAGTTCATTGTGTGTGACTAAATTTGAAATCGCTAAATTCTTTTTGAATGTTGCATGTCAGCGTTGTGAAGACTACAGAGCGCACATGCCACAGATATTTGACTAGAACAATGATTCAGACAAAGTGGTCAATGATCAATCAAGAAAAGTAGACATTAACTACAAGCATGCTTCTTGATTAAATACACACAAATCTTCCTTGACTGGATAGAATGAATGGAGTGGTTAACTATTAGAATTATTAAAACTGTTCGCTTAACTACAACAAGGATAAACTAGCGGAGGGGTATTATGACTCCATCCACAAGTGTCAAGTTTGTTGGTTTTTCGGAAAATCATGTTATCAATTGTTACGGTCTAACAGAATGTTGTAGAAATAGCCATCCCTATATAAATGTACTGAGCGAGAGGTAACCCTGTATCAGACACATTGGTTGACTGTTCTGTATTGGTTATAAAATAAAAGACTCTTGCTGAGAGCAGCTATACAATTTGTCCACCAACAGTAGATTAGGATGTACGGGGTTTAAGTTTCAAGTGAGAGTCTAGTGATAGCAATATCTTTTGTGGTGCCTTATGAGTAGAATAATCGAGATGGATAAGCACAGAGAATTTTTTTTTTTTCAATCGACAATGCATTCACGTAAACATTAAACTTTATGTTTTAGTCATTGGGGAAATGGTGAAAAAGAGGTGAATGACAAACAGATAATAGCAAGCAAACATAACCCAAAAGCAAATTTGTCTACATATATTTCTCAATGAAAAATATACAACTTTGTATGTCATGCATCAATTGGACTACCTAATTTCTACCTAAACAATTTCATTTGAGGTACTTGCTATTGTAATTTCTGATTGCCTCAAATTTTTTTTTTTTTTTTTGAGAAACCTGACCCGAGGGTCAAAGACATATATTGAAAAATAGGAAACTGAAATAAAGAAAACAAATTACAACGCATCACGCGCAACAAGAGGATCTATATCCTCAGGAATGGAATCCAACCAAACTTGTAGCTCATCACTAAACTTACACTGTCTAGCAATATAATGGGCAACAAAATTACCTGCCCATTTTACATGAGAAAATTTGCATACACAAAAATCTGCAACAAGAACTAAAACATCACTCAACACCTGACCATGCTCTGGATGCGATTATTCTTTCCTCTGAATGGCCTTTACTATGACTTCGGCATCCCCCTCAAATACACAATCCAAGAGACAAAGCTCCTTAGCAAAAACCATAGCTCATCTACATGCTAAAGCTTCAACTGTTGCTACTGCATTTGGGATGGGAATTTTTTCAGCTAGAGCGCGAATCACACGGCCAGAGGAGTCACGGGCCACAACACCCATACCTGCACAACTCAGCTCCTTGAAGATTGCCCCATCAAAATTAATCTTATACATTGGAGGGAAGGGTGGAATCCATCTCACAGCACGAGCTACAACCTCAAAGGGCTTCCTATGAATAACATGGGTTGACCCGAACTCATTTATCATGCTTTCTGCCTTAGACCGAATCAAGTGATTTTCTGTGATGGCCCCTCCACATCTTTTTGCATTTCTATTGTTCCATATAAGCCAAAACATCATAGCCAACACATCCACATCAACACTACTTTGCTTGTGAAACACCACTTCCAATAGATCAGAGAACACACCAAATTTGAACCTTACCATCTTCTTCAGCCCATCATGAGAATTCCAAATTGCTATAAGAGATTTGCAGCCCCACAAGGTGTGAGTTGTGTCTTCAGTATCTGAATTGCACATTAGACAGTAGACAAAATTAACCACCCTCCTCTTCCACAAATTCAGCAATGTGGGGATGGCTTCATTTGCTGCCCTCCATATTAAGTGCTTCACCTTTTGTGGAACCTGTAAATTCCAGATACCCTTCCACAAGGCTTTTCCACGACTACTAGAAAAGCAAGTTGGTTGGACAACTCGGTCTGAGGTGGCTAGGAACTTGTAAGCTGACCGAGTTGAGAAAACACCATCAGATGAAGGAAACCAGACCTGCTTGTCTGGTGTAGCTTGTAGACTTAAGGGCAGACCGATAATCAAACTTGCTTCATGTGTGAGGAACTCTTGGGATATCAACTCCTTCCTCCAAGTGTGTGTCTCGTGGTCTATAAGGTCACAGACTCGTGATCCTGGGTGCAAAACAAAGGTCAGAGATACCACCTTTGGGGCTGAGGTTCTTGGTAGCCATTTATCCCCTCTGATCACTATAGACTCTCTGTTACCCACTCTCTAGATTGTGCCCAGTTCAACAACATGTCTAGCCTACAACAAGCTCTTCCAAGCAAAAGATCCCTTATTTGGGTTATCACATTCCATGATGGAGCAATTTGGGAAAAACTTAGCCTTAAACACTTTATAGAAGAGGGACTCAGTATGGGTATTTAACCTCTAAACTTGTTTTGCCAAAAGTGAATCATTGAACTTGCTTAACTCCCTAAACCCCATTCCACCCTCGCCTTAGGAAGACATAATTTTTCCAGCTCAGCCAATGGATTTTCTTTTGCTCCCCTCTATAACCCCACCAAAACTGCCTAATCAACACCTCGATTTCCTTAATCAAACCTTTTGGGAGCTTGAAACAAGACATAGTGTATGTTGGTATTGCCTGCACAACTACTTTGATGAGGATTTCCCGCCCCACCTGCGACAATAATTTTTCTTTCCAACCCTTAAGCTTCTTCCAAATTCTTTCTTTTATTACACTAAAAGACTTCTTCTTTGCCCGACCAATCAGTGATGCGAGACCCAAATATTGTTCAAATCTTTGGACAGATGGAATCCCCAAGAAGCTCTTGATAGCTACTTGGGTTTGATGCGAAGTATTAGTGCTGAAAAAAATATTTGTCTTACCCCTGTTAATACTTTGACTCGATGCTAGTTCGTAGTTGTATAGAATAGATTGGAGCTTAACACACGCAGGAACAGAAGCTCTACAGAATACTAAGCTATCATTAGCGAACAACATATGAGAAATTCTGGGACCCGCCGGGCAGAGAGAGACACCACTAATATCACCCTTCTCTCCAGCCTTGATAAAGAGGGCGTGGAGGCCTTCAGTCACTAGCAAGAATAAATATGGTGACAAGGGGTCACCCTGGTGAAGACCTCTGGTCGGAGAGATAAGACTATGTGGTTGACCATTAAGCATTATTGAGAAAGACACTGATCAGATACATGCAGAAATTAGATGAATCCATTTCGGAGCGAAACCCATTTTTTTCATGATCTGTTCAAGGAACTTCCATTCAACTCTGTCAAAGGCTTTTCGCATATCTAGTTTCAGCGCCATGTAACCCATTTTACCGGTCGTTGTTGATTTCAAGTGATGGAGTGTTTCATGAGCTACCAAAATTGTACGGTTGAAATTTATCAACCATCTTGTTGGCTTTAGTCCGTGCCAATTTGCTTGTAATTTAGCTTTTAGTAACCCTGTATTTAGGTGGGATTCATGTAAGGATAGTGTGTGAAGAGAGTGTGAAGAAAGTGTGAAGAAAAGCTCAAGTATGTGTAAAGAAGCAGAGTTTCGCTGCTAGGACTCGTAACTGACTCATGATTGGCAAGTCGCCAACTGCAGGCATGTGAGAAGCACATAAGGGAGTTGAAGGGTCGCGCCAGCTGTCACACTACAGGATAAAAGTCCCAGGCTGGCCAGGCAGTTACTTCGCAACTTGAACTCGCGACTTGGACAAGCCGCGAGACCAAGTCACCAACTAGCCCTGTTTGGCAAACAATGTCTCTTCGTATTTCAAACACACACCACTATATAGACCCTTATACCCACGAAATGTAGAGAGCTTCCAAAGAGAATTTTGTGAGAGAAACCCTAGAGAAAAACAAGATTGCCTCATCCTCAATCTTCATCTAAGAGACTCTTCAAATTCCTCTACTCTCTTCCTCTCCATTGATACATCCTTGAGAGGTTATTGACCAAATCCTTTTCTCACCACACCCACATCTGTGAGAAGGTCTTTTGGTGCTAAGGGAAGCAGTTTGGAAGGGACCAATGGTTATTCGTTGATGCTATGGGTTATAGCGGAATCCGGTAAGTTAAAGAAGAAATAAGTTTGGCGCAACCTCATTGGCACAAGAAGCTTGGAGGGCTTAGGTAGATTAGGCTTGGAGGGTCTTCTGCTGTTCATGTATCCCAACTACATTCTTTAATGGATTATTTACCGTTTAAAGGGTGGTGGAAAAGGTTTACGCCGAAGGCTTCGGTTTCCTCTTCGATAACACATCGTGTGTTGTCCGTGTGTTTGCATCTTCCTTCCCTTTATCTTTGCTTTTTATTTTCTGCTGTGGATGTGATTATAATTGGCTTAGATTGTTTATCTATTCTGTGTTTGGCTTATGTTCATATTCCGCACATTAATTGTTTGATAATAAGCTTGAATTGAAATTTTGTAATTTCGGGTCTAAACCTTCAAGGGTATTTTATACACATTTTGAACATTCAAAAATATTGTCAGTAATAAGTCTCTCTGACATGAATGCGCTTTGGGTTTCAGAGATTAACTAAGGGAGTAGGGGTTTTAGACGGTTTGCCAACACCTTCGCAATGAGTTTATACATCACATTACTCAGACTAATGGGCCGAAAATTAGTAACCTTTTTAGGACTCTAAATTTTTGGAATAAGAGTTAAATAAGTATGATTAATAGCCTTAGGGATCGTACCGGTATTAAGGGCGGATAGGACTGCCTTTGTGGCCTCCCCTCCACTTTATCCCAAAATTGCTTATAAAATAGGGGAGGAAGATCGTCGGGACCGGGGGCCGTATCTGCATCCATCTGTTTCAGAGCCAAAAAGACTTCCTCTACCGCAAATGGTCTGAGTAACACTCCTCATTCACAGTTATATAATTGTTGTTCATCAAAAAAGAAACAGTTATTGTTGATTAGAACCTTTAAAGGTCAATGTCTACTTTAAAAAAAAAAAAAAAATCGTTTATACTGCCTTTTGTTTGCTTGATTTGTGTTTCACAAAAGGAGTTTTCTATAGTAAAAAAGCAAGTGAAATTTTGGAGGCGTAAGAGGTCAAAAGAAAGGGGAAGCTAGTCTAACTTTGTTGTTCTTGTTCATTTGGACCGCGTAGAAAGTTGAAATACTTTGGTTGGTTTGATGGAATTGGAACAAACAAGGTACGAGATTATATTGGACGGTGTAGTTTTTTTTTTTTTTTTTGAAGATTGGTGATGGTGGAGCACTGGTCATTGAAGAAATCACGAAATCATGTGCAAATGCAAAGACTATTAAAGCTAAAGAAACAGCAGGTAGTGGAGCACTCAAAGCCAGGTCGGACAAGTCAACCTGGAAGAAAATTGGACATTGATGTTACCCAAAAGTCAAAATTTCATTGGAGGGCGTGCTCAGACTGCTCACCTACTCGAGCCAATCTGCATAGAAGGAAGGTTTATGTTGAGGTGGTGTATGGTTTGTGTAGCAAAAACTTGAGACCACGGGGCATATTTGTGGGAGTGTCCACTTGCCAGGAATGTTTGGCGTTGGTAAAGGGGAAGATTCAGAAGTGCAACAATGAGGCTCGGGATTTTTCCTACTGTTCGGGTTCATGGTGCAAAGCTTAGATCAACGAGACCTCGAACATTGGGCTACAGTGGCATGGTCTATTTGGAATGCCCAATAAGGTTATTTTGAACAAAACAAACACATCCAAGGAATTTTCAGTGTTGCAGAGGGTCTACTGGATGAGTACCAAAAGTTGATGGCGTCTTAGAGAAATTGTTTAGTATGGGTCTTTTCTTAGCTACGTTAGTGCCTCAGTCTATGGCCAGCTGCATGTAGCTGGCCTTGGACTTATACAAGTTCTTTATACGTGTAACTTCTTTTTTAGTTTAATAAAGTTTCTAACCAGTTCTCAAAAAAAAAAAAAAAAAAAGAAGAAGAAGCTAGAATCTTGATAGTATGATCACGTTCCAAAACCTATCTGAGCCGTTCGTGAAAGACTCAAAGCTCTTGGGCTTTGTTTTTGCTTCGGGCTAAATAAAGAAAGAGTGGGCTGAATTCTGAGAGACTAATTCAAGGCTTTCAACTCACTAAAGCAGCCCATTGGATACCTACGGCATTAAAAACTAAAAAAGGCCTAGAGCATATGTAATCCAGTAATGGACCTATGAAAAAAGGTCAAGGCAGAATGATTTTTGTTATTTGGCTAGATAGGGGAGAAATTTAATCTCAGAGTTTATTCCATGATGATTATACTTTGTTATCAGTAGGTATAGTTTGAATATCATATTTATTGTTTAACATTAACAAACTTATTAGTTGAGTTAGTTGGAACTCATAATTAAAATAATCTTAATCTCATATATTATTGGTCGTCCAAAAAAAAAAAAATCATATCTAATTGAGATTGTCAACACAATTTATTCAACTTTTAGAATTTAAAACTATCACAACTTTGCAAAAATAAATTCCATCTCTCACACATAAGTAATGTGTGAAATTGTAATTGGTACATAATAAAAGAGTTATACTAAGGACACAGCAAAAGTTCAATGGTGGACTCATATGAAAGTGAAGTTACTCCTATCATAAGTTGACAACTCATAAAATTGTGAAATTAGGTGTGTCCATAGGATTTTAATTTAAAATTTAAAACATATAGAAGATCATCTATATATCCTTTTGAAGCTCCAATTTTTTTTTTTGGTTGAAATAACTAATTCTTTGAAGACAAAGCAGGAAGGAAAATTTTGCCTATTCTGAATATTAAAGAGATGGATTGATTGAGTCTAGAATTCATTGTCAGTTCATTGTGTGTGACTAAATTTGAAATCGCTAAATTCTTTTTGAATGTTGCATGTCAGCGTTGTGAAGACTACAGAGCGCACATGCCACAGATATTTGACTAGAACAATGATTCAGACAAAGTGGTCAGTGATCAATCAAGAAAAGTAGACATTAACTACAAGCATGCTTCTTGATTAAATACACACAAATCTTCCTTGATTGGATAGAATGAATGGAGTGGTTAACTATTAGAATTATTAAAACTGTTCGCTTGACTACAACAAAACTATTAGAATGAGAGTCTAGTGATAGCAAATCTTTTGTGGTGCCTTATGAGTAGAATAATCGAGATGGATAAGCACAGAGAATTTTTTTTTTTCAATCGACAATGCATTCACGTAAACATTAAACTTTATGTTTTAGTCATTGGGGAAATGGTGAAAAAGAGGTGAATGACAAACAGATAATAGCAAGCAAACATAACCCAAAAGCAAATTTGTCTACATATATTTCTCAATGAAAAATATACAACTTTGTATGTCATGCATCAATTGGACTACCTAATTTCTACCTAAACAATTTCATTTGAGGTACTTGCTATTGTAATTTCTGATTGCCTCATGATCTGAGAGTCATCTGTGATGCTGTATCTCTTCCCAAGAGTACTTATTGTATTGTACAATTCAATCATTGTTGGCCTCTTACCTGGAAAGGGGTTAAGACAGGTATATGCAATTCTAAGGAATTGAAAGATTTCACCATCAAATCCTCTACCAATCAGAGATTTATCAATGACATTGTAGAGATCAGATGAAGTAGTGAAAAGATGAGTAATCCAATCAACCAAACTCCCATTTGAACTATTCGTATAATTGTTGATTTGAATGTGTTCCTTTCCTATAATTAGCTCTAGAAGCAGAATTCCAAAGTCATACACATCCTTTTTAACAAAACCCAAATCCCAAACCCCACCGTCTACAAATGAGCTATTACTTGAGTGAGTGTCATTTGAATCAATGAACATCATTCCTTCAGAACTTGATATTTTTGCCCCTCCAAAATTTGATATCTTAGGAACAAAATTATTATCAAGTAAAATAGAGTTTGAACTTAAGTTAAGATGTACTACTCGAAAATCCCACTTGTGGTGAAGCCATGCCAGGCCTCTTGCTACCCCAATTGCAATTTGAATCCTCAAAGACCATTCCAAGTTCCTATTGTTGCCTTCCCTTGCGTATAGCCAATCATAAAGATTGCCATTCGATATATATTGGTACACTAGGAGCTTTTCTTTCCTCTCATAGCAGAATCCCAAGAGGGGAACTATGTTATTGTGCCTCAATTTGCCCAAAACCAATAGCTCACATATGAATTGTTTGTCAAATGATTGACAACCATGTAACCTCTTAACTGCAAGGGGTGAACCATTTGGAAGCATTGCCTTGTACATCACCCCGATCTTTCCCAGCCCAATAGCATTGTCTGTGCAAAAATTATTTGTTGCCTCTTTGAGTTCCATAAAGTTCATTCTAATAACCATTCCCTCCAGCTGAGAATTCTGTGGATTGAATGATTTGCCACTTTGGATTACTACTAATTAAAAAAATTTATCACATGGATGTTTCATTTTAAGGGGCTGTATGATTGCATTATTTTGATCATTGTTTCACTTACCATTTTGTGTAACGTGCTACACATTCGTGAAAAACAAACACTTAAATTCCGCATATGATCACAACTTTCCATATTATTTTCATATAAAACAATACAAAATGAGGTGTTATACTCAAAACCTATAGATAGTGGCGGTTTCAAGAATTGTTTTTCTAAGGTGGCCATTAAAAAACTTAAATTATACCAAATCTAATAAAAAAAGAACTTCATATATTGACCAAAAAAGGCCACACAAACACACATGTAAAGTCCTACAATTTTCTTATTTTGAAATTATTGTATGATATTCTCATTATCAATGTTATAAGTTATATCTCTTTCAAAATTTTAGTTCAATAAAAATTTTCCTAGACTTTTTCTTTTTGTTCGTAAGGGCTTAATGTGCTATTAAGAGGACCAAAATTTAAGGACAAAGTTTAGTTACATGTTACTCAACAAATTCAAATAACTACATATTTTGAAAATCTAACCGTTAAATTGCATGTACTTTACATATTTAAAACACATATCAAATTTCATGTCAATCAGATATAATTTACGATTTGATCTAGAAACTTTTTTTTTTTATGTATAATTTAGTCTACAAAAACTCAAAATTTAAACAGTTGATTATGACATAACTATTAACTATTAATTTATCTTCTTGAAATTTTGCAAGTATGAAGAATATAAGTAAAAAATATAATTCAGTGCTGGATATGTCAAAATTTACATCCAATAATAATAAAAAAAAAAAAAATTAGTAGAGTTGTAGCCTTAGCACTTCAAGATTTGTGACCACCTTAAATATTTTTAGGGTGGTCACAAATTTTTTTTTAAGGGTAAAAAATCATAAAAGGGATTAAGTGATGCACGTTCCTATGATTTAAGGAAAAACCACATATGTAGTTGGTTAATGACATAACTATTAACTATTAATTTATTTTCTTGAAATTTTGTAAGTATGAAGAATATAAGTAGAAAATATAATTCACTAATAGATTTGTCAAAATTTAAATCCAATAAAAATAAATAAATAAATAAATAAAAAAAGTAGAGATGTAGCCTTAGCACTTAAAGATTTGTGACCACCTTAAATATTTTTAGGGTGGTCACAAATTTTTTTTTAAAGGGTAAAAAATCATAAAAGAGATTAAGTGATGCACGTTCCTATGATTTAAGGAAAAACCACATATATAGTTGGTTAATGACATAACTATCAACTATTAATTTATTTTCTTGAAATTTCGTAAGTATGAAGAATATAAATAGAAAATATAATTCACTAATGAATTTATCAAAATTTACATCCAATTAAAAAAAAAAAAAAAAAAAAAGTAGAGATGTAGCCTTTGCACTTAAAGATATAGTAACCCCAAAAGGGAAGGGGGGGGGAAAAAGAAAAGGCCTCCTCGGCCACAGTCCGAGGAGCAATCCCTCATTTGTAAGAAAACACTTAGCCATTTTTTAATATGAGTTTGGCCATGGTGATCAACGTCCGGCACCTAATCCTTTCAGCCCACTCTCTATAAATGTATTGTTTGGGCTTGTTGGGCCGAGAACCTAACATTCAACTCAAATTGAGTCCTTACAACTACATATTTTGAAAATCTAACCGTTAAATTGCATGTACTTTACGTATTTAAAACACATATCAAATTTCATGTCAATCAGATATAATTTACGATTTGATCTAGAAACTTTTTTTTTTTTTATGTATAATTCTAGTCTACAAAAACTCAAAATTTAAACAGTTAATTATGACATAACTATTAACTATTAATTTATCTTCTTGAAATTTTGCAAGTATAAAGAATATAAGTAAAAAATATAATTCAGTGCTGGATATGTCAAAATTTACATCCAATAAAAAAAAAAAAAAATTAGTAGAGTTGTAGCCTTAGCACTTCAAGATTTGTGACCACCTTAAATATTTTTAGGTTGGTCACAAATTTTTTTTTAAGGGTAAAAAATCATAAAAGGGATTAAGTGATGCACGTTCCTATGATTTAAGGAAAAACCACATATGTAGTTGGTTAATGACATAACTATTACCTATTAATTTATTTTCTTGAAATTTTGTAAGTATAAAGAATATAAGTAGAAAATATAATTCACTAATAGATTTGTCAAAATTTACATCCAATAAAAATAAATAAATAAATAAATAAATAAGGTTGAGATGTAGCCTTAGCACTTAAAGATTTGTGACCACCTTAAATATTTTTAGGGTGGTCACAAATTTTTTTTTAAAGGGTAAAAAATCATAAAAGAGATTAAGTGATGCACGTTCCTATGATTTAAGGAAAAACCACATATGTAGTTGGTTAATGACATAACTATTAACTATTAATTTATTTTCTTGAAATTTCGTAAGTATGAAGAATATAAATAGAAAATATAATTCACTAATGAATTTATCAAAATTTACATCCAATTAAAAAAAAAAAAAAAAAAAAAAAAAAAAAAAAAAATATGTCAGCCACACTTTGTATGTGAGTTATCATCATTTAAAAAAAAAAAAAAAACATTTCAAGTGAAAACAGAGGATTCTAACACTGAATGTCTATTAAAAATATTTAAGAAGTATTACATCTTTAAGGACATCTTGTCCCATTAAAATACTCCATTCCAAAGTAGCTATGGATCATTATATATTCATTGACTAAATCTGACGGCAATGACAATGTAATCTAGTAGGAGCAAAGGCAGTAATTTTTTTTGTAGTGACTCGTGTTGCATAGACTAACTATATATATATATATATTTAATTTGATAGTTGAGGATGGAAGATTTAAACTTTGAACATCTCCATTATCATCGAAAGGGAGAAAAAAAACATATTTTGTTTGTTTGAAAGTTAAACTTCGAAAGGAATGCAAATTGTTAGCACCTGATTTGCTTTGTTGGGCTTTTGATTGTAATTGAAATGGGCCTAAGCCCATTCCCAAACTCGGATATAATGTTGCTCGGCTCTGGTACTCTGTAGGAGATGGACACGGACACAGGCCTATGTAAAATGTTCCCCTCCCCTTATTAGCTTCTTCTTCTTCTTCGTAAGTAATTTGTTTTGAGAAAACTTAGTTAATTAGATTATATTAAACAGGCATGTTGCAATTGTAATCAAATTTATGAATTAAAACAATCTAAAAAAATTAACACTTAATACAATTGTCCTTTACAAGTTTACAACAAACCAACTTGATAAATAAATCCGCTTCATATATTCAATCAAAAAAATAAAATAAAATAAAATAAATCTGCTGCATAGTTTTTTACGGGTCTAGATCAGGGTTTTTTTTTTTTTTTTTTTTTTTTTTTTTTTTTTTTTTTTTATTTTTTTTTTTTTTTTTT